>NC_134403.1:114780180-115010180 GCF_038048845.1 Mixophyes fleayi | reverse complement strand
CTTAACATTTAAATTGCAGGTCCACCTTCTTTTACCGCAAGATGGCACACATATTTGTTCCATGGTTAATACCCCAAAAGGTGTAAAACACATACTTCATGGCCAAGGGTATCTGGAAACCTATTCTAATTATTGTATTTAGCCATTTCAGTCACACCCATTGCTAAGAGGTGCATAGAATCAACCATACAGCCATGCTATCTCCATAGTCATATATTAGCAGTAGAATGGGTCGTACTAAAGAGCTTAATAACTTTCAGCATGGCACTGTCATAGGATGTCACCTTTCCATCAAGTCAGTTCATTAAATCGTTACACTGCTAGAACTCCCCTATATGCTCACAGAGGAACTGGAAGTTGTTCTATGGTCTGGTTCTGGGTATATGCAGAGAAATTGCGCGCATTATGCGCAACATATCGCCAGTTACGCCCCTTAATGAATCAGACCCAACATGCTCATTTGCATGGTATTTTGTGATTTCTCCATAGGAGATTATGATGTCTTTCCATATGTTGGATCAGGGTCACATAGGCAAACCGATGGGGGGTTTCCTAGTGCCTGGAAACTCCCCTCCAAGCCCAGGGCACTGTATAATTGAGGTGGCTGGACTCTGCCCCCGCTTCACATGGCTCTGCTTGAAAAGGGAGAGATGTGTGTACCTAACAGTAGAGCACACAGCATTGCCCATGTATATTATGGGGATAGGAAGAGTTGGAGAGCAGCCAAGCACTGTCTAAAATTATAGCCACGCCCCCATGCATGCTGGTCACGGCCACTGGTGGCGTGATGTGGAAACCCCCCCTACAAATCCTGCGTTTGCCCCTGGGTCAATGTTCCAAGTTTTGTTCCCTGGTGACCTTAACTGCCCCATTGTGTACTATGCACTTGACAATCGGCATGTTATATTGTCACTCTGCAAATCACAGTTTTCATCTAGAATGGTGACTAGTCTTTTACATAATTTATGGCATTTATTTCATGAATTGCTGACTTTTTTGTTGCTTTCATTATCAGTTTTATTTTGAGGAATTACCCTTTATTACATGGCCTAGTGTTGTTGTTTTTTTTATGTAGGGGGGTATATTGGGGTGGAGTAGTGCTTCTCAGATTATTTTAAACACTTATCATGTGTCTGCTGAAAGACATCTGTATCTAGCTGTGTGACTATTTTCCATGTGCATCATTTAGGCTTAATTGCCTCGTGGTCATTTTTGTTTTTATCCTTTTGAGAATAATCAAATCACAATATTCCTGTCTTATCATGCTCATCCTCAAACTGCTACAAATAGTCACTGGTACTCAATTGTAATTGTAGGATATACTGATATATTGTGCTCAAAGTTCACAAAGGTGTGACTAAATAAAGAACACTCTGGGGCATATTCAATTCTTGGCGTTAAAGCCAAAAATCCCGCAGCGCACGCACTATTACCAATATTACGGTAATAGTGCGCGTAAATACCGTTATTGCAGTAGTTTTCTCGGTGGATTTCAGCTTGCGGCTCAGGGAGCCACGAGCTGAAATCCAGCTTACTATTACCGTAATTACGGTAATCGTTTTAACGCCGCTGAAAATGGCGAGAATTGAATATGCCCCTCTTTGTTACGCTTTGATAAGAAGAGTTCTCTTCCCAGGTGACTGACCCATGAGACAAAATTAAATGACATTGTATTAATGAGCAACAATTGCAAACTTTATAGCCTTTGACATTAAATCTGAAACATTTTGGTTCAAAAATAAAAAAAATTATGAAATCTACTAATATGATGCAAAAATATGGATGTTGTGGACTCAAACATAAATACCTGTGCTATTTTTTTTTATCATCCACTATATTAGCTGAAGATGCAGATACACAGGAGGGAGAGGAAGCCACCGTTTAGTGCCAGGATTCAGGCAGGTTGTCCATCCCTTTACTGATTGGGTATTAGCTGTTTAGGTGAATTTGCATCTGCTTTCGTTGCCACCATCATTTTTAATAAATCTGTATCTTCAGTGTGCTAAAATTTAAACCTGTGTCTATGTGTTTATTTCAGGTAATAGATAAGGTAATATGTTAAAGCGTAGAGAGGGTATGTGCAGTGGGAGATTATCAGTTTTAATGTTACAGATAACTTGCAATTGATACAGAACATTCGTAACATTAATTATTTGATTAATGCTGTGACAATACCATATTGTAGATTCAATCTGCTCTAGGATTAAATAGTAGTTGACAATTTATTGAGTAATTCATGTTTTCTGAATTTTTAAAATTAGTTTTCAAAATGTAAGTACACATTTTGAGTATAGATGAGTATTTAATTGTTTAAGATCTGAACTATAGCAAGTTATAGAGCAATGTCATGTGATAACTATCGCCTCTGTATGAATAAGACAACTTGCTGTTCTGCAAGACACCACAAGAGTGAGACACAGACTTATTTATGTTACATTAAACCACTGTCATCTGAGTTTTTCTCGTCTCAAAGCAAATTCACACAATAATACATGGTTATTATAATATTGATATTTGAATAAAGATAATAGCATCTTGAAAATGTTAGTATTATAGTCCCTGGAAGTAATTTACTAGTCGTAAAGCTTGTTAGAGCAAATGCAGCTTTGGACTCAGTGGGAACTTAGATTTTGAGCAGGGAGCAGAGGATCACAGAGCAGGATTTGCACCAAAAGTTTACACAGGCAGAAGGGAGCATTTGGGCTGTCTGTATTGTTCATTATCATGTGACTATTGTATTTTACTATTTACCTATGTATTCTTTTTTCACTTTATTTATGTTATTCTACTAATACATTGATTAATTAAATTAAGAAAATATATCTAACTATATTATTTAGTTTTCACTAATATTATAAGAATGTATGTCAGCACTGTTCATCATCTTTGCTGACTTACCAACTTCAGCCTGAGAGCAACTATGTAACGCAGGATTGGATAGATAGATGGATAGATAAATAGATAGATAGATAGATATAGATAGATAGATAGATAGATAGATAGATAGATAGATAGATAGATAGATAGATAGATAGATAGGAGACATTTTCTGGTTTGTACTTTTTTTCACATTTTATTTACATTATTCTTTTTTTAAAATTTTCATTTAACTTTTCTTTTTTGTACTGTGAGACTACAGAGGTTCAGGTTGAGGATTCTCCACGTCTCCCTCACACTTCTCCAATGTATCACTGGTAACATTACCTATAGACACTTAGACGGAGAAAGGCATATATGCATACCATATATCTCCAGCCCCAATATACCCAGCTCTTCTTGAGGGAAGTCCCAGTAATGTAATTTGGACTATGTGCTTGGACCGAGCGGTGTGTTTTACCAATCTTGTGATCAGCTCTAACGGTTGCCGGTCACAGCACCGGGACAACATACTGTCAGTGACAGCTTTGTTCTAGCAGCAGCTTGTCCAAATAATGCACTATAAAATATATGTTTACACACAACAATCAGAAGCACTAGAATCAGAATAATATGGGGTCCTCAGGTTAATATAATCACCCCACCTCCAGCAACCTCCCTCCTTATGATATCCCACCAGCTGTCATTTGTATATATTTGTTAACATTTATTTCATATCTACTCTCAATGTATGTTTTGCTAATGTATTCTGCATATATAGTGTTTGCATATTATTTTAATATATTTTAATATATAATCATTTTATTTTTTGTTTCATATTGTGTATATAAGCATTAAATAATAAAAACATATTGTTATCATTAACATTTTATCTTAATAAAAGTTGACTCTTTATAAAGAAAAGTATAGCTTTTAGCTTTATATATGTTTAATTTGCTGTATACATATACATTTGGTCAGGTGTTCCTACAGCCTGGGAACAGTTTATTTGCCCCCCTCTATTCTGTCACTGTGTCATGTCACGTTTAGCTGCCTATTGTGAGTGCACTGTGAAGCAGAATGAAAAATTGCTGTGCAGGCCCGTGTTGCAAGCACCAGGGAGTATATACAATGTGCAGACACACAGGTGCGGCTCCCAGTGATGGGGAAAAACTATTTGGGAGTTGCACAGTAACATAATTCAATTCCTAATTGAATGCTGGAGAGTGAAGGAAAAAACAAAACAGGGAGTATGTACTACTTTGATTCCTAACAGATGGTGGGTCTTAGTGGTGGAATAAGTCAGGTAGGGAGTCGTACAGTGACATTGGGGACTCCCTAATCGGTTACTTGTTCGAATAAGACCCCCCAAAAACACTTATCGAGTAGCGGAGAAATATTAAAAGTGCTCAAACACCCACAGAACTCATAGAGCTATGATTAGAATCAGACACAAAAGAAGTTTGATCAGACTACTGAAATGTGTTAGATGAGAATTCTAGTTAGTCTAGAGCTTAACATTTAAATATTTGACTGTATGTTTGTCATGCTGGTTAAATCTAAATATGCTCAAAATATTTTAATTTGTTTGTTTTTCTTTATGTACTCTAAACATCTTTTATAATCTCCCACGTTTACAACTTCCAATACTTTCAATTATTTATAATATGATTGTGGGCCCATCATAAAATATATTTAACTAGTTTTTGTTTTCTTTCTTAAATAAGCTCACTATCCACTAATAAACTGAGAATTGAAACCTTTCATGCATAACTATATTTATCATTGATTTTGTGTTCTGCCATAGCTCCTTCACATGCAGCATTGCCATCACATATGGTTAAATGTTCCACTAGCATTGCATACTCTGAAACAATTACCCGAAATATTAATATCAATGTGATGAAGCGGTATAGAGGTCATGGAAGCTTAGTTCAACACTTATTTCAGACAGATGCATCACTTATATCTATCTCTCATTTTGTAAGCCTTTGCAGCATCTATCTGACACTGAGTACCCAGCTTACGGTCTACTAGTAACTCTAGATACTATGTCATCTCAAATTTCCTAAGTTGTATTCTAATTAACATAAAAGTAGCATAGCTATTGTAATAATCTTACATTAATATTTAATTTACAAGGTGCATAAATTTACATTTAGCTATTCTAAATATTGTCTGCAATCTTTCTGCTTAGTTTGCAATTTCGCCTAAATATTTCTATAGTGAGTTATTACCCTCTTCTGTGACAATATTTCTGCACTTTTTAATGTCACCTTAAAATATAGATACCTTTCTTTTCAGGCCATCTACAAGATTCATTTTAATTAAATTAAAATGAACAATATCAGGGGTAAATTGAGAACCTAAAATGGACCTGGAAAAAATTCTGGAAATTACCTCATGTGGGCGGAACCAAATCAACTGTAGGCAGGGCCAAAACTAAAGTAGGCAGGATTAACACAGTTAGCTATAGGTCCATCGGTGGTAGGCAAGGCTAATGCAACATGCAATGTTAGGCGGAGTCATATTTACAGCTAAATTCTGCAATGCAGGATATATTTTACTGCTATATCAAATGTAATTTCCTTTGAATAATAAACTTAACAAGCTGTATAATATATTACAATTTGTACAAATATTACAATCTGTTGTGGGGTTGTTTTGAACGAATTGCAGATGAAAGGTTGTATTTTGAAGGCACATATTAGCTTATCAGCTATTGATATGATGCACCAATCACTGTAATGTTGATGTAAAGAAACCAAAACCAATTATTTATAATGAAAGCCATTACATGAAGAAAGAAAGAAAAAGCACTGAAGATGGCTCAAAATAATATTAAAAATAGTAATAATTATATGGCAGGAGTGGGATTTGAAACCATGCCTCTAAAGAGACAGGAACCTCAATTGAGAGCCTTAGACTGTCTGGCCATGCTACCACATGAAGAATGAAAAGTAGCAATATATATGAACAAAGTGGGCAAAACCATGTTGCATGGGAGAGGGAGGTAAATTTAAAATGTGTGGACAGATTTATCGTTGTGATAGGGCATGTCCTAGATTAACTTTAAAATTCAGTGTAAATATAAAGCTATAAAGTATTTGTGTGCTACAAAAACACAGCCAGTATTTGACTTACGTGCAATATAATAAACTAATTTGCAACCATTGCATTGTAACATGGTTTGTCCCGGATAACATTTTCTCCTTTTTTTGCCTTATTTTTCTTAATGACTCAGGCACAGTGAGCTTACAATGAACAAACAATATAATTTATCATAATATTACATATATAAAATCAGTATCATAATAAAAACCAAGGCTGAAAAAGATGTAACATAAAGTAATGAAGATATCTTGGCAACTGAATCAATAGCCAATAGAAATAAACAAAACAACTCCTAATGATTCATGGATCACTGTAATCCTGCATGTCATGGAACATACAATAAGTGATATTATAGGTCTTGATTTGATATTAAAAAATGTGTCACTGGGACCCTGCATATAACAGAAATCCCAATAGAGATATCATAAGTCTTGACTTGAAATTAGATTAAAATTGCAGTTTTATCTTGGCTTAGTGGTGAGAGTAAAATTATTTACAAAATGAGTGATACCACTTACTACAAATCCATATACTTATAGCAGATCCTGAAAGAGATGAAAACTCAGCTGAATCACACTAGTTGGGACAATCGACGGCAAGCAACAATATTTCAATGCCGAGCTGGTAAGCTTCAAGGGTATAGGTGAGTGTGTTTAGGCAAACTGACAGTACCCGATTAGCTGCCCTATCGGGTCCCGTCTCACCCCAGATCGCAGCGAGCTGGACTTCAGTGATTCAACAGCAAATGTGAGGGAATCCTACAGTGGGCTGCACACCTCCTTATACTAAATCTCCGCCATGGTTGCCCCATCTTAGTGAAGCTGATTTAAGCAGGGAGAAAATTGATGATAAAGCCTCTACATAAATGTTCACATGTAAAGTAAAAGAACCAAGGTATTAAACAGATGTACATGAAGTCCTACAAAAAAAAGGAGGCTGCCCTAAAAAAAAAAAATTACTTCAACATAATTTATGTAATTCATGTGTACTCTTTACATTAGCATATTAGTATGTTGCCTGTTCATGTGTGCTGCTGATTCCGAGTTGCTGCTGACATCCGTCTGGGTGGAACAGAACAGCACTTCATAAAGTCTCAGGGCTGGATTAATGCTTTGGGGGACCGAAGGCACTAAAGTCAGGGACACCCCTATGATCTAAAATTAAGGGCACAGTGTCATCATTCACAAAAATAGAAAGAGAAAAACTGTGCTAGTCTTACCCTCACATTTCTTCCATTGCCCCTTCCATATCTCTCCCTTTGCCCCTCTCCATGTCCCTCCCTTTACCCCTCTCCATGTATTGCTCCTTGTATCCCCCCTCCATGTGTCTCATTGCTGCCTTCAAGTTCTTAATGCAACCCCCCCAAAGCTCTCATTGTGGCCCCCCTCCCCTATAGTTATCTATACAGCCCCCTCTTTATAGTTCGTTATACATCCCTCTCCCTATAGTTTTATTTACAGCCCCCTCTATAGTTCTCTTTATAGCCCCTTTACTTACCTTTAGTTGCAATTGCTGTTATGCAGCATCTCTCCACACTGCTCAGACAGGAAGTGATTCCTGGCTGAGTGCACTGTAATGTGAGCTTGCTTGATGTCTCCTTGGAACGCTCAAACACCGCTCTGAGGAGTCTGTGAAGCCACTCACAGCTCATCGTTACTGCATCCAGGAACTAATAGAACAGATAACAGTTTATCCTTTTAGACCACTCCTGATTAATTTTATTAAGCAATTATAGTTAAGATTTTATTTGTTAGCTTTTATCTGTATACAATATTTCTAGTATTTTCATATTTTGTACTATTCTGTATTTTGCTGATTCCTAAAAAATATATCTCTTAATGATAAGGTTTGTTCACAGTTTCAGAATTTGCTGGGGTAGACTACATGCTGAAGTTTTTTGTCCACTTCACTTTTATCTGGGCACTGCTCTTTATGGAAAGTGGTCAAAAGGACCATTACACTTCTACCCAGCTGCATGATCAATGTTGTTTCCAGATGGTCTCCTGCATGAAACCATACTGAGTGAAAAACTGAATAAACTAGAGTTACTGTGAACGTAAACATGACAATAAATAAACAGGGGAAGATACTGACAGAGCAAGTTAGACTAGCATAGCGCAAGCACCTTCTATAGGCTAATATTAGACAAATTATACCAAGCACTATGTTTTGCTGCCTAATTGTAAAGCCTGGCCTCAAAACAATGAAACTTACCTTTAGGTGCGATCGGCATTATGCAGCATTGCTCCACGCTGCTCAGACAGGAAGTGATTCCTGTCTGAGCACATTGTATTGTGGGGCTGCCTGACGTCTCTTTGGAATGTTCAGACAGCACTCTGAGAAGTCTGTAAAGCTCCTCGGATCAAAACGTCCCAACTCCAGGTGTCAATAAAAAAACAAAAATATTTCTAAAAAATAAGTAAATACAGTGACACGTGAGGCAGCATCGTTAGCTAACCAGCCTAGCGTAAAACTTCCCTGTAAGGCCAATTACCAATCTGCCCCTAAACAATACTAATTCTTTAAGTACAACTCTAACAGTTTTTGTTTTTTTCCTATTTTGATTTAAGAATAAGGTATGCATTGTAGTTTCTATCCATACATGTATGTAATATTAAAGGGTGAGGTAAATGGTGTATATTTGCTCTGCCTTGAGACATACCTGGGCAAGGTCAAACTCCTCAGGTGATTATCACTTAATGGCTAAGACTTAGAAACATTGACCAGGCCTCAAGAAAAAGAAGGAAAAGAGGGAGAATGGGAGCTTAATAAAAAAACATTTATCTGCCCTGGTTGTCAGGGTAGGTGTAAAGAATATAGGTAGAGTAGGAAGTGTAAAGTGCATGTATTGTATAATGTATTAATATAAATATATCGTCAAGGTTAAGAGAGATAAGTGCTGTGGTATCACAAGGACAGAGACCAATCTAGAATACTATGAGCAAGGAGCATGGTATGAGCAGCCCTCAATCTCTTTTGCTGATGTGTTTTTGTTTCAAACATCCCACATCCTATTAATGTTTCTTAACACACTTGTTGTTACACCACTTACACTTCAAGACAGAGTAGTTAGTTCATTACTAGACATAGCCAGTGTGTATGGAAGTATAAAGGAAATAATTGTTTGAAAATAACGGAAAATATTAGTTTTAGGTTAGTCAAAGAGAATATGTAAGATCAGTGGAAACAAATTAAACAAAACAAACACTTATCCAAAAGTGTACATTGTTTATGTACCCAGAAATAAAATAATGGAATAAACCAGTGAGAAAACAAGAGTGCAAAGAGCAGACTCAGCAAACACAAGTGCAAAATATTAAGAAGTTTTGGGAGAATATAAGTCACAAAGTCTACTCAGAGCCACCCATAAGGGTTATGAGTCCCTGTCAAAATTTGATCCTGGACTAACCTGGTCTAACCTGTACTTGAGAGATGTAGTTCCAAAAATTAAAGCAAAGATTCAATGGTATGTACTCTATGACACTATGAGCTGCATTCAGATATGAATAAAAGAGTTAGGGTGGTTTATATCAAAGATTTAGAGTTCCCTTGACTCTGTCCACCAGATTGTAGATTAAATGTTCACCTCTGTCTATTTTCCCTCCCTGTCACTTTAAAATTACTGTGGGCAGAGGGAAAACTTTTATAGTAAATCTCTATACTTAATTTTCTATGGTGGTTTTCTAACAGGTGAGTGGATAGCTTTGAACCGGGTTTTCAAAGTTACTGCAGGTCTCAATATTGGAGTAAACTGTACCTTGTCAGCGGCGCACGGAGGATTGTCGGGGGGGGGGGTTTCCCCCCGCCGTCCCAAAAAAAAACCAAAAAAAAAAAACCGAGAGAGAGCTGCAGCTCCGTTTCGCCAGTGCTGTCCTATACAGCAGCCGCGGCGCTGTCTAAGAAGCATCTGCGGCGGTGCTGTATACAATACAGCACCTCCGCGGACGCTTCTTTGACAGCACCGCGGCTGCTGTATGGGACAATGGCCACTTAGTTAGCGCGGGGGGGGGGGGGGGGTTTCTAGAGACTCAGAAACCCCCCCTGTGTGCGCCACTGCTTTTACTGTACTGTAAAAACCAAATTTATAGAAACTATATTTGGTAGCAAAACTATATTGGTGAAGTGGTGGTGCAGTGATCTCACTTGAGAAATAAAAATTCTGGACTTCACACAAGCAACAACACAGTCAGCATGTCACAGGCATCATGAAAACGTGGTTGTGATGCATGGAGCTTCAGGCCTTCAAGAGCAGCTATTGAATGTCAACAGCATGTTTGAATTCATCTGGACCTCAATTGATTATAATTGCTGTAATAGTCATGGGTCCCTGTCATGACATGTGTCCCACCAGTCCCCCCATTACCCCCCATGGTTGGCCCTTGGTGCACTTACCTGTTGAGTTTGGGCTAAACTACACTTAAGAGTAATCCTTTAGAGTCATTAAGTGGTTATAGATGGGAGGCAGCCGCTCTAGACTAAAACCAATAGTAGAAAAGAAGGTGGTTTTATTGCTCTCTGTCATGCAAAGCTGGGAAGGGTATACCATAGAGCAGGGGTTGGCAACCTTTTTCTATCGGAGTGCCTAAAATCTAGTCAAGCCCAGGTGTGCCAGTTGTGTGTGTGTGTATATATATATATATATATATATATATATATATATATGTATATATATATACACACATACACACACACACATACATACATACATACATACATACATACATACAGAGCTGCCTAGAGAAATTTATGGCCCCAGTACAGCAACTCCATAGGTCCTCCCTTATAGTTAAGCACAACATTTTTTTTACCATGCAAGTGGTCGTACAATTGGGGGTGTGGCAGTACATCATTGGGGGCATATCTAGCGGGGGAAAAGCACCAGGCCACCCTCTTACAGAAAAATGCATTACTCACACATGCCCCCTTGCTCAGCAGCTTTGCTCACATATGTCCCCTCTGCCCACATGCTTTAATCACACGTGCCTCCCTCTGCCCACATGCTTTAATCACACTTGCCCCCCCTCTGCCCAGCACCTTTAGTGACACATGCCCCTCTCCATCACCTTTCATCACAAATGCCCCCTCTCCAGCACACCTTCTTCTTACCTTATTCTCCACTGCACAGCATGGGAAGATATCCAGCAGCCCGCCGAGTACCATGTGACCACTGCAGTCACATGACCTGGCGTCTGAATGTACCTGGGCTGAAGGGGATTTAGCCACTACCGATCCCCCTGCACTCAATACATTTGTTTTAAAAAAAAGTACTTTTAAAATATATATTTTTTTTTCAAAATTAGGTCTCCAGAGGGGACTCGGGCCACCAAGCAGGCCCAGGCAATTTGTAGCCGCCCCCTCCCCTCTCTGCGGCTATATATATATATAATTATTTCTCATTTTATGAGGCTAATATCATATTAACAGTAAGGAACCAGCAAAAAAAATGTTATGTACTGCCCCAGTTCACATCATACCTCATAATTGTGCCCCCAATTCATCTTATGCCACATAGTTGTGCCCCCAATTCATACCTTGCCACAGTTGCCCGCAGAAACACATAGCATTTCCCATTTCCTCCTAGAAACACATAGTATGCCACAGTTGCCCCCAGAAACACATAATATGCCACAGTTGCCCCCAGAAACATATAATATGCCACAGTTGCCCCCAGAAACACATAATATGCCACAGTTGCTCCCAGAAACACATAATATGCCACAGTTGCCCCCAGAAACACATAGTATGCCACAGTTGCCCCCAATACATTTTATGCCACAGTAATGTCCCCAATATTTTTTATGCCACAGTAATGCCCCCAATGACTCTTATGGCCTCAGAATTGCATCAAAATTTTTTCTAGTACACTAATAAATGAATAAAAAATGATATAATTTTATACTTTCCTCTTCCAGGCGTGAAGCGGTCTGCAAAGGTGCTTGGGAGGAACTGCGTAGCCGGCACTGAACTGCACAGCAGTTCAGCTCTTCTCCGGCTGTCATTTTTAATCAATGACAGCCGGAGAAGTGCTGAACTGTTGCGCTTGCGCAGCAGTTCAACTCTTCTCCGGCTGTCATTTAGACAGCGGACGGCGTGCCAGGACTCAGGGGGCTGCGTGCCACGCATGCCGGGGGTTGCCGACCCTTGCCATAGAGTATGAAAGATGCAACCTGTGACTCTCCTTTGTTCGGCTTGCCTATTTTAAGTATTAGCAAAACTTCCTTTTCCCCCACAAACATAAGTGCCAAATGCTGCCTGTCACAATGTTAAAATAGTCTCCCTGTGTGTCCAGCACCTGCTAGAAAAGCCAAGCAGCAGCTTTTAGAAATGTTGCGAGACTCAAAGATAAGGCCATCAGTAGGTCTCCTTCACTACCTGAATGTGCTATTGATGTCTTGGCAGTTAATGAATAGGATTATTTAGAAATTTTATTATTCATTCTATCAACTCTAGCCTAGCCTGAAAGTGTTCCATTTATAACAACCCTCTGTTTGCTATTCTTAAAGTACTCATCAATCCAATGCACATCCTTTCGGGATATCATATTGTTTTTCAGAACACAAATATACCATATCCATTGCACTATTAATATCCAGTTTGCAACTAACCTCCTTATAACATATATAAACAGTGGTTTGGCACAAATGGTCCTACATGAATCCATGCAGACACTGTTACCAATTTATTCTTTTTAATATATTTCTGGATGGAATTTCTTCAAACATTTTACTTATGATTCAAGGTTCACTTGCCCATATTTCTATAACACTGACATTGTTTCCTTTTTAAATATTCATCTTTCATCACTCTTCTAAGTATTTGAAATAATTGTGTAACTATTATGCAGGCTATAACATAATCAGGAGTTTAAATCTAAAAGAAGGATTGCTGTAACTCAATAATAGAAAATGTTAATTTAATACCAATAACTTAATTTACCCTGCTTCATCTAAGCTGCATGCTTTATTTGAAGGTGTGTCAGTCTTGTCACTTAGCAAGGAAGTATTAACCAGCTATGTGCATAGTTTACTAGACTTTGTCACAGCTTGGGGACTGGTGTTTATGACCAAGCTTCACAGGGACCAGCAGGTGTAAGATCCCTTTGAAATCACAAAAGGGAAATTAGCTGCTAAATCTCACGTCATATAAATTAATATAGGACATGGAGTGTAGCAACAAAATAATGTTTATAATTCCTACTGATATCAATATCTGCATGTGTGTACTGTATGGTCATGGGCATTAGGCTTAAACCATATATCACACTTAAATGCTACACTTATAGGGAAACTAAAGTAATCATATATCTTCCTGAAAATTGGAGATAATATTGTTATATTTCATATGCAATTGTGTGGAAAGTTATGACCTGTTTAATGAATGGAAAATGATATATATGTGATGCGACATAAAATGAAATAGCAATTATATGAATTTCTGATTACTTCTGAATAGACTGTGATTCACACCCGGTTGTGAATTTCCTCCATATATTAGCGCACACACATTTGTGTAAGAGGTATAAGGTCACTGAATGTTATCAAATGTTATTCATTTATCTGAAAATCATTCTGAAAGAATTATGATCCATATTCTGCTTCTTGTTTCCCACAAACGAGAGAAGAAATTGTACGATTATTTTTCTGTAATTTCTTCATCTAAGTACATAATAATTTATTTTTTTGTGCTCTTATTGGAACTCATGATCAGCAGTTAGCTTGACTAACCACTACTATACATAAATATAATAAACTAAGACTTCCTCACAGTGTGGTCTGTGACACCAAATCCTGGTGCTGGTAGTTTTGGAATTAATAGTAATTGTGTGATGTTAACAGTGGGATCAAATAATAGCTGGATAGACCAGGTGGGTGTTGTGATTAACCCTTTGTCACACACATGTAAAACAGGCTCAGATGAGTCCTGCTTTGTAACAGTTGTTGGCACCTTGTGGTTTATATTTCTATCTTTTTTTGTAAGAACTTAAGGCATTAGGACTGTGTAATTCTTGCTGAATGAAATACAGACTAATACACCAAAGATAGAACTAAATGCTCAAAACATTATAAGGTTTACATTACAAACAGTTTATCACCCGCCCCTCCTCTTGTTTGTCTGTCTCTGTCCTATTTGATCAGCACAAGTTGTGAGCAGATGGCAGCTGAATATATTTGCCAGTCAAGGGATTTACTTATTATACAATGTGAGGAGAGAGCATGGTACTGATTTTAGCCACATGTTAGGGCCTGCTCAGTCCCCGGAATTTAACCTAATTGAGCATTTTTGGGGTCTTCTGGAATGATGCCTGACTCTGCAAGGTGCAATAAGCATGCAAATCAAAGAAAATTACTCATTGCTCATTAGTGTGCAACCAATGAGGTCCAAAAGAGATCCAAAAACTAGGCAGTATTTTTACATTAACCAAGTGCTCTATCAAGTCAAATATCACAGAGTACAATGGGCACTCAAAACCATCGGAGTAAATTACCAAATTTATTGGTCTTTAGGCTGTGACTAAGGAGGTGCAAATAGAGGGGTGTTAATATTTGACTGAACCCCCCTTTTAACCACAAAATAATACATGAATAAACAGGCACTGGGCCTCAATTTCAAGGTTGGCTGAGATGCAACGCAAATAGTTTTAAAGTAGTAAGAGGATAGCTTTTTAATGTGAAACTTTTGCACAGTGCACCTCTTCAGATTTTCCTGTCTCTTGCACACCTTGGTACATTTCTAGCTTGTGGAAGGGTCTTCTGAGAGTGGTCCTACCCGGATCATCTTTGCACACAAGTAAAGTAAGTGAAAACATTAAAAGAACTTCATGAATGAGATACTATACCTTTCAAAATTTACTATAGCTTGCAACTGCCCCCCTTATAAAATGTAGCACCCAGACAGAAATAAATGTATTGGCCACAAATAGATTACAGATTGTGGTATACTAGAGAAGCTGTGTATAGTAAAATGTAAGATAAATATAAATGTTGTATTCAAATTGCCACAAGAGGCAATAACTTGGCCTTATCTGTGAGGAGTTTGTATGTTCTTCCTGTGTTTGCGTGGGTTTCCTCCGAGTGCTCTGGTTTCCTCCCACACTCCAAAAACATACTGGTAGGTTAATTGGCTGCTAACAAATTGACCCTAGTCTGGCTGTCTGTGTGTGTGTGTTAGGGAATTTAGACTGTAAGCCCCAATGGGGCAGGGACTGATGTGAGTGAGTTCTCTGTACAGCGCTGCGGAATTAGTGGCGCTATATAAATAAATGGTGATGATGATGATAACTTTGATTAGCCCTTATGCTGCTAGCAACATTAGCAGGAACGAGAGCCATTCAGCAGCCTAAACCTGCAGAGATTCAACTGGGTGTGTCTCTCAGTGAGGATTCAGCGTGAGCCATATTTGGCTCAAGCTCACCGAATCACCAGTTGCCTATTCTCCTCACAGGAACAAAGGTAGAGCCACATCTGAGCTGCTGAAGGGCAGATGGGAGGAAGAGGATAAGAGTGACACTAGAGATAGAAATGGAATAGATAAGTAACTGGTGGGGAGTGAGAGAAGCAAATAAGGGGGAAATAAGTAGAAGAGTGAGAGGAGTGAATAAGAGGGCAACAATTAGAAATGATTGGCTGTAAAGAAACATATAAGAGAAAATAAAAAGCAGTAAAATAAAGAGTAGAGCAGAATAAAGGTGATATGAAAGGGTGGAGCAATTTGTACAGAGAAACAGATAGGAGAGATAAGTAAAAGATAAGGTACAGGTCCTTACTACATATCCCTACTGAGATTTGCCTACTGTGACTGATAAATGTCACACTACCAATGAGAGCACCTTAGGTTACAGTGTTTATAGTGCTTCATAATTAATACTAAGCCAGGGTCCCTAACAATCAATGAACTTTGATTTGCTAGGTGCAGACTCAGATTTCATTGTAAATAGCATCAGAAGGAAACATTGCTTAGGGCATAAAATTCCAATTCCTTAATGATAAGTGGTTAACATGTTAAATATTTGCAATTCTTAGAGGGTATTGAGAACCTGGTAGTTGTGACTATTGATATTTGTAAAATAGTTCTATTTTGAAGGAAAACATTATGTATGTATATATTAAATATGTATGATTATTGATGCAAATTATTATTATCTATATCCATAAATTATTCTGCTTGTATAATCCCATATGTAATAATCCCATACCATATGTACCACCCTAAAGAGCACCACCAAGATATTTCCTAATTCTACTTTATCGGAGGTGAATATATATAAGAAAGCAAAATTGGGCATATTCTTTGGACATTTGTATTCACCGAAAAGCATTATGGTGAAATATTTAATCTGATTTCAAGGAACATTTTTCCTATACTATGGGGTAGATTCAATTCCCAGCGTTGTGCTTTAGCTTTTGTTCACAGAGCTGTGAGCACAAATCAGCGGAAAAATTACCATAGTAAGGGTAATATTTCGCAGCCATATTAACGTTAATAGTACGCCGGGAATTGAGTCTGCCCCTATATGTATAAAACAAAGATCTAGTGGATATTTACTGCAAACGACTCAAGTATGTCAGTGATTTATTTACTGTTAAATAACTGACATTTATACTGTTTTCTTCATATTTTGCAAACATAAAATGTTATCTAAGAGATTTCACAAACATTTTTTCCTATAATCTTAGAGTGAAATGTGTGTGGCATGTTACTAATTCAGTCTTAAAATAGACCAGCTCTCCCCATTTTTATCATTCCTTCCTTTAATTTGGCAGGTGCAGCTCAATACACCAGCTTTTAAATTATAGAGAAGTGTTCCAAAATATGCTTTCTTAGTCCTAGAACTCTTTATCCAGATGGTAGAAAAATTACTTCATTTCTCCTAAACTGTGGCATCAGCCTCCTGTTATTTAGAGACACATGGAACCACCAAGAGAAAATTGATTTAAACTCTGTGTAGATGACTTCCAGGTCATGACCAATACTTGTCATCTGTCACCTTTTAATGCCCTATTTATCTTTCAAATGATCAATTCCATCTGATTGTTTGGGGTCAAGACTGTCCAACTGCAGCACACAAGCTTGAATGTAGCCCTAGAATTTTTTTTGTTGGTTCTTCCCCTCTCCAGAAGCTCTATAATATCTATTGTATTATTCATTTAATTATTTAAATGGCCACCCTACACACATGCATGCAAACAGTCATGAGAAACTTCATAAGCAGTTTGTCAGGTTGTGGATTGTTCAAATTCCAAATTCCAAGATAACATTTTCATGTACTGGAAAACCTATGTCTGCTATCTTTGAGTATAAATTCGGCTTAGTGATCTTATAACTGATTTTCTCAAAAGGGATTTATATATCAAGACGTGGAATGTAATGGTAAAATATATATTTTTCACATTAATCTTTTAATAACTGCAAGATCAAATGAGCTCATTTATTAGGCCTATATATTTCTGCAAATTATAGATGGGTGTCATCGATATTGAAGAAGGAGGATGATATGATATAATGACTAACTTAAACAAATGGAAGCATGCCAATATTTTCTAACAAAATATTGTCAGTAGTATAACTCTGTAATCATAACTTCCTCACCACAATTTTGAACTTGGTGTCCACGATCCATTTCTACATTAGAGTGGATATAATTTTGAGTGAGAGGGATAATTGGGATTGGATGCACCTATACTGCTAGTGCCAGATATTGAATCATCTCCTTAGAGATACATTGTACAGACATATGTCAAACTAGAATAAGCAAAGTCTATAACCTGTCTATGTGGGTGAACTGTGAACTATGAACTGTAAAAAATGTTGATTTAATGTGCATTTCTCATAAGAAAATGTACCTATCTGAGAATTATGCGCATACACAGGTGGAAGACAAAGATGCTTCATATAACATTTTACGTGTTTGCAGAATACACATGTCAGAAAAAGCATTACATCACTTTAAAGTATTGTCTACTATCACTTTTGCAAAAACCCTTTTGTTTAGTTAGTACAGCTTTCCAATTTTAAATTCAAATCTTCAATGTTATCAGTTTATGATGCACAAATAAAGGTGCTTTCTGTATGAAATGCACTTAGATGTCCCATTAAAAGTCATGACTGCTACCAAAATCTTCCAAGTAACAAAAAACCTAATGCACAGAACAGTAGAGAAGTTTCTAAAAGCATTGCAGGTGGAAACTGGCTTGTGTTGGAGTCACAAGCTACGTCAATTATTATGGAAGTAGAGGGCTGCAGAGTAAAAAAAAAAAAGCATATGTAAATCACTACTGACGAATGTCAATTTGAGCAATGTAATGTATTAATCTGAAAACTATAACCTCTTCTGTACATGGACCTTTGTTATGCTTTAGCATGAATTATTAGCACTTAGTGGACTTGTGGGTGCCTATGAACAAATTTGAAATTTGTAATTTGTGTGATGCTTCTATATATGAGTAAAGTACACATACAGCTTGTTAATATCATTTGTGGACCAGATTTAAAAATAAGTTACTATACATGGGTAATTCCTATAATCAAGTAATACTAAATTATTATAATTAACTGGTGCCATGTTTTTCTTTGGGTAATTTCATGAATACCACAGCCCGAATGTTTAATTACATAACCATTCAGATATTTTAATAACATAAAAGTACTAAAGGATGTACAAAGTAACGGTAGATAACATAAAATCTGTCCATAAAATAGTCTTTAATGTCCACATGTAGAACACTCAACTGAAAAACAAAGACTTGCTTTTTTACTGGCTGTCTATAGTAATGTGCTTCTGTTTTTGGTTGTTGACTGTAATTAGATAATAGCCTCAAGCTGTCTTTGCTAAATTTAAACTCATAAAAAGATATATACTTAGAACATTCCTTCCTGGGTCCTCAATTAGGCTATAGTTAGATTTAAAACTTTCTATTTTTAGGAATAATGCAATAGAGTTATAAACTAAATAAGAACTTGGCTGAAATCTGGTATATTTCAACAAGATGAAAAAAAGTGTCAAACAAGTCTGAAAAAGTAAAATTTAATGTAACACAGTAGCAATCAAAGGCTATCAAATATCTGGCTTAGTTATGTGAGTATTTTCATAGCTGCTTTAGTTACATGCACAATTACAATATTAATGTGGGGACTTGTTTATTGAAAAATATATTTATGTTCACACACTATAATGTTTGCCTCTATTTTGTGCAGTGCATTTTATGTTATATGTTATTAATATAGTTACAATTTTTGAAAATATAAACTATAATACGATTATGAAAATAAATATTAAGGTAATACATTTTGTATCTGAATATTTAAAAAAATCTTCCTGTTAAACTTGCTCTCTGTTAATTTTAGATTACAATATAAAAGTTTTAATATATTCAGGTTATATTACATTCAAAGATCCGTCACAGATTCCGCAATGCATTATACTCAGAGTATCACAAAGAAGAGTAGACCATGGTTTATAGCAGCTTTTGTGAAATACAAGGGATGGGGATCTGCTTCTAATATAAAAGCACACATCGTTTGTTTGGTCATCAGTTGCCACAGGCTTCTGGTATTATTTGAAAGGGTATATTTTCCCATGTATAGTAACTGCTGGTCATGCTATGATCTATTCTTGTTTGGTGTGTCATCATTTCAATACTAATGGATCATCATTTTTTTTGTTTAACTCATTAACGTTCACTTACCTTTTACATCAGGTTGAAATGGCTTTATTTCATTCACCAGTTAGGTTTGTTTGATTTAGTATTAGCCATGACACACAGGAGTTAGTGTGAGGCAACTATATGAACAGAACCAGCTTCTGAACCAGAAAGTGCCAAAGTCAATGTAGGGCATCAACAAGGCCTTTCACCAGCTGAGTGGTTGAACAGGCAAATGCCAGCATATTGGCATAGAAAACAAGATGATATTGCTCCACTAGAAGTGGCTAGTCTCTTCTGTTTACCTACAACCTCATTCACACATAGAGTTCTGGGATTTCCTGCCACACCTGGAATAACTGTTGAATAAATATAATTTCATTGTAATAAATAATATAATAAAATTTAATAAATGTAACAAATTTCACCGCAGTACATATTTTATTTTCTAATTTGTATCAGTGACTAACTTCTTAATTATATTGTCAATAAACTATTGTATGCAAAGCTGATAATTAGCCTCCTCATCTTCATATACAGCTGGGAAAATGTATCAGTGAATGAATCACTTGAAATGCAAGCTGCATTTTCTCTAATTTATCCCATCCAAATGAGCTTGGAATGGTGCAAAGATGTGCAGATTATCTGAAAGCACAAATGGCTACAATTTTGCACTTAAAGTACATAATGAAAGGGACCGTCATTTAAATCCCCTGGGGTGCCCATATATCTTGTTAATAATGGTTATTAGGGTTGAGCTAATGCATCCTAGCCTGCACGACGTCTACTTGTACTCCAGTGCGCTGTTCTTTAAATCTATACTTGCTGCAAATACTGTGAAACCATATACACAAACTGAAAGGGATTTCCACAGCAGCTGGTGTGAGCAGTGCTAACATTGACCTGGCCACCAATATTTCAGGGCCACTTAAAATACTGAATGCGTGATGCCACGTGTGTTTATACTTTCCCTGAGGTGTACCCACACTGGATGCCAGCTACACTGAGAAATTAAACAGAATCCCTCCCTCATTGGCTCACAATGGGAAAATGGGCTGTATTTAGTTATTTAAATTATTTGACCACACCCTGTGCCATTCCTACCTTGTGTTGTGAAACTGCTGATTGATGCACCTAAGGGTGCAGGAGAGCTTCTGGGGCACCCTGTAACCAGCACTAGGTAGTAGAGGGGTGCAGCATATGTTCTCAAAAGTGATGAATTTTTGACATTAAAGTATTTTAATTTTTTAATTTTGTACATGATTAGCAGTGACAGATCCAGGGGTTTTCTGCCGACAGCTGCACACTGTGCAGGTCCGTTCAGCAGTGACAGTGTGCTGCCCGGCTGCTCTGATTGTGTTTTAAACACAATCAGAGCAGCGGGTCAGCACACTGCCACTGCTGAACGGACCTGCACATATTGTGCAGCTGCCGGCAGCCTTAGACATCAGAAAGGGGGCGGGGCCTAAATTCCCCCCCCCCCTAAAATCGCCCGGGGTAGGACAAATGTCTAGATCCGCCCCTGATGATCAGTACCATCTATTCAGTGAACACAATGGTAGTGGTGGAATAAGTGGCAACTTCAGAGCCAAAAGCCAATCTGCCTATTTTATTATAACATATACAATGGAGAATGGATCTATCAGACCAGATATTAAAGCCTTACTTGGTAAAACAAAAACTAAAACCTGTAAATGCATTTTATTATACCCTATGTGCTCCACTTTCACCCAAGGGTAACCACAGTAAAGGTGTTGTGAGTGTACCAAACAATTAAAAATGTAGAGATATCATGGAAACACACCCACTGTGCCGTGGCCATGTCCCCTGTCTCGATGCCGCCTACCCAACTGTTTTGATGTATGAAAATATATAAAAATAAATGTCTGGTTTCTTTATTTTTAAATATGGCAAAAGTCAATTCACTGCTGCAAGTTAAAGTTTCTAGTAAAATATTCCAGAAGCCATCAAGTGAACATCCTGGATTTGCTGGATAACAAAGTGAATATATTTTAATCATGATATATTCATGGTGCATTTAGTATGTGAGAAAAAAATGCTAGTGAACTACAACAAATATGGAGAAATCACTATTGTATTTTCTGGAAGGACGAGAACAAAACATCAATTGTACAGCCATATTATAACATCCTCGGGGAATGAGCTGTGGCTTTGGGTTGCCCTTCTGAATTATTTTTTGGAATTTCTGTTCTACTATATACAATAAGGTCTCCGGTACAATGCACAACACTGCATCTATGCCTTTACAGCATGTCCTTAGGGTACACAAAGCATACATATGTGTTATCCCTATGCACAGGAGAAGTAGCTGAATGTACCATATATTGTGTTTCTCCATTTCCATACATTGGATGTTATATATGAACCGTAAAATAGTTGATCCTCAGTGCAAAAGCAGCATTGGACCTGCTGTGAGCATCAATTTGCACAAGTATTCCTAGATTACTTCTGGGGTGCAAGGTTTTATGGAACAAGATGATAAAAGAAGGATATACTGAGTGCTGCATCCACTCAGAATGGATGAGAGGTGTAGATTTAGGTTGTACTAACTTAAATTACATTATAAGATAGACACACAGGGTCTGATTCATTAATGACATTAAAGCAAACAAAGGAGTAATTTTGCACCTTGGCAAAACCATAATTGCAATGCAAGGGGTGCAAATTAGTTTTTCATTTTTTACATAAGGAAAATACTGGTTGTTTTTTTATTATGTAGGACACAAATATTTGATAGCTTTATTTTTACACTGACATTTAAATTTGATCTAGGACGTGCCCTACCCAAAATATAAATATATCCCCACATTTTAAAATTACCTCCCCCTCCAATGCAATATCGTTTTGCCAAGGTGCAAAGTTACTCCTTTTTTTTTGCTTTACTTTCTTTAATGAATCGGGCCCACAGTGTGGTTTCTGAGAGACAGTGGGGTGTATCTGAAACCGTAAAATTTGTGTCTAGAGGATATGAATACACACTGTTTGGAGAATATAGAAGTAAAATGTAATATTTTATTTTCTCCAAACAGTGTGTATTCATGTCCTCTAGACACACTGTTCATGGTTTCTAATACATTAACAGACATAGGGCTAGATTTACTAAGCTGCGGGTTTGATAAAAGTGGGGATATTGCCTATAGCAACCAATCAGATTCTAGCTGTCATTTATTTAGTACTTTCTACAAAATGACAGCTAGAATCTGATTGGTTGCTATGGGCAACATCCCCACTTTTTCAAACCCGCAGCTTAGTAAATCTAGCCCCTAGTCTATAATCATCAGTGACACACCACTCTCTCCCAGAAATGTCACACTGTGTGTCAGTCTTACTATGTAATTAAAGTTAGTACAACCTAAATCCGCACCTCTCATCCATTCTAAGTGGATGCAGCGTTTGAGTATTTTTTATTTTACCTACCTGTTATTAGAGCTTGGGCATCTCTACACTCGAGAAGCTCCCATAATGGATTAGCACTATAATTGAGCGCAGTTCAATCATTCCTTACTCATGGAACAAGATGGCCATGTTTCTTGAGGTGCAGCAGCAGCTTCCACAGTCGGGTGCTGAGTTGGGTGGAGTGAAGATGTCCCCCTAGTGAAGTACAGAGTAGGTACACAGAGGGTCCTCCTTTTGTGGAGCAGTGCAGAAATGAGATTTCAGTTTGCAGAGCAAGATTTTATAAGGAGCTAACGGGTTGTAGAGGGCACGTTTTTAGGGGTGTTCCTTGCCATGAAGAGTGGGGTCCTTGCTGTAAAAGAGCTGGTGGACTTTGGGTCTTGTTTTACACTTTTAAGGGGAGTCTTTTTTGCACCTCGTTATTGCACTTGGCAGGGATGTGCATTTCTAGACACAACTGAGCAATGTAATGAAATGTTCCATGCACAAACAATGAAGAAAGGCCTGATGTCCCCTCACTCTCATGATTAATGTAAACCAGAAATGAGCCTAAACCAAGCAGTATTTTAGGTGAAAGCAGATGAAATGTATTGTTTTAAAGGGGTGGTTCTAAAGTGGTAAGAGATTGGACGTTGATAATAGATTTGACCATCCAGGTGCTTCAGTGCAAAATCAATATCACCTTTGAAGTAAAACAGAGCAAAAAACTCAATTTTAATTTCACGTGTTAATGTCAGTGAAGGTCAGCAAAACAAATTTAGTTATCCTTGCTATGAACAGCTTGGGGGACTTGTTTTCTACATGGAGTCATTTTGTGAGTATTTCTAATGTTCTGGCATTTTTGTATAGAGGAATATAATTAGTTATGTTCAAAATGTTCAATGTTCTAAAGTATGCTCCATGCGTTCCCAGACTGCAGCTATTAAGGAAAAGGTGGACAGAAAAATAGACCTGGGAGGAAATGAACATCTCATTTAATGTCAGTGTGGTAGTATATTCTGAGCACATGACTTCTACAACTGTAAAGTAGATGTCAAATCTCAGAGTATCTTAGCAAATTGGTGGCCAATTTTAGTGGTATTTCTTAAGTTTGCCTTTAACTGTTAGACTGTTGCTGAACCAGTAACTAAGCACTAAGGGGACATTGTGGAAGCATTACATTGTCCCCTTCTGTAAATGTATCATGTCCTGGACTACTGGAAATCCATAGTCCCTAATGGACAATAAGAGGATTTGGAAATTATTGTTATTGAATTTTCCTGTCATAAATTAAGGTTATGTTAAAGTTTATTATAACCTATCTACTTGTGAGCTGGAGATTGCCGCTAACATTTACCAACCTAACACTGTCAGTCAAGACTAATGTTTTATATTGCTTCAACAATGTTGGATTCTCTGCACAACAATTAATCCTTAGTTATGTAAAACTGGTCATTTAATGTCTTGTTCTTAACCATAAGGCAGTAGAAAAATAGACAAAAAGGCCTATTTATGAACTCCAAAAAAAATATATTGCCACCCATCCTTTATTTGCACAAGTGCAACTAACTATTCACCAATGTCATTTCAAGTTGCATTCCCACTTCCTGTCCTTTCAAATTAGCCCCAGAAAAATCAGCTAGTTTTGTGGGTTTTGAAAATACAGACGTGGAAAGAGTGCAAATGTTATTGCAAAGTCCAACCGACTGCCACTTTAGGATGACCCTCTCCATTTATTAACTTATGCATTTTTTATCCTTAATACCACCCACTTTAGCTTTATTTATATGTTTAAGCATTTAGGAGAGTGAGGGAATATCGGGGTTATCTTCATTACATGTGTTACTTTTGTGCATTTCAAAACTTTTATTACATTAGTTAAAGTGCACAGAGGGCCCGATTCATCTTTGAATGAAATGTGAACGCAACTTGCATTTAAAAGAAATCGGACATAATTTGCACACTCGTACTCCCATATTCAAGTACAAGCGGATCTCAAGAAATGTTTCCATTTGAATATGGGTATGAGTGCGCTCTGGCCATACGTTACTCCCCATATTGCAGAATACACACATGCATATGTGCAATTTAAAGTCCCATTAGAACGCATGCACCCAATTAATTTTTATAAAATTAATTTACGAACTACTTATATTATAATCATTAATAAAAATCTATGTAAAATTTTTCTTTTACATGAAATACATAAATCAGAATGTTTTCAATGTGTACTGTACATAAAATGCATTATTATAGTTTCTCTTACCTGCAAACACATGTTCTGGAATATATAAGTGTCAGTCATCGTTATCATTCGGACTTACACCTGTCCTGTAGCTGGTATAATTCATATGGCTACAAATCACGTACCTATAAGATTCCTAGAGCTTGATTTGGCTTAATGTGCATGAGCTCGGCCTCGGCACACCCTTACTGTATATTGCCTACATGGATCTGCCCCCGCACACCCTTGTTCCACCCTTCAAGTCATAAGCATTTGGAAGTGTCATTTGCGTTTGGACACTGGCATAAAATCTGTTTCTGAGAATGCGCAGAGCTTTACCTGCTAAAATGCAATTAAAACTATAGGACAAGACCTAGGGTCTCATATAGAGTTAGATGCAATTTCCATCTAAAGCCCAGACAGAAATTGCATCTAATAAAAGACAGTTTACAGGGTATGTTGAACTGAATGCTGTTAGCTGATCGTCATAACTATCATTTCTTAACACACCAGTTATCGAGCAGCCGCAAGTTTCCCATCTACTGACAGGCACATATGTAGACTGAGACTCAGATGCATAAGTCACATTTGCTCTAACATGCCTTCTCCTTAACCCATTCCACCTCTTGAATCGTAAAGGCTACAAGTGGCCATAAGAACAAGATGTGACAAACATAACTAGTACTTCGTGGGCATGTACATAAGTAAGAAAGTGTATCATACAATGGAAGCACAGCTTGTGTCTAATTCTACATGAGCCCCTCAATCTGCCACATCATTGATGCTGGGAACACCAAGTGATGGCTGCAAAACAAGAAAACTCATTCTCCACTTATTCATCCAAATTAAGCAATCTCATTATTACTTGTTGGTGCAAAAGTACTAGTGTTGGGGCAGCACGGTGGCTAAGTGGTTAGCACTTCTGCCTCACAGCACTGGGTCATAAGTTCAATTCCCGACCATGGCCTTATCTGTGAGGAGTTTGTATGTTCTCCTCGTATTTGCATGGGTTTCCTCCAGGTGCTCCGGTTTCCACCCACACTCCAAAAAAAACATACTGGTAGGTTAATTGGCTGCTATCAAATTGATCCTAGTGTGTGTGTGTGTGTGTGTGTGTTAGGGAATTTAGACTGTAAGCTCCAATGGGGCAGGGACTGATGTTAGTGAGTTCTCTGAACAGCGCTGCGGAATCAGTGGCGCTATATAAATAAATGATGATGATGATGATGATAGTGTGCAGTCCTAATCCTTCTGACTCCCAATTGTGGCCATCTTGGCTCGTAAATCCATGCATTTACCTATAAATAATGGTATATTTTCTAAAAGTTGTCATGTAATGTCACAACCTAAATTTGCACTGCACTCTTATCCTTTCATAAACATGCCTTAATATTTACAAATCATCTTATAAAGTAAAGCATGCAGTTTTTTTTTTTAAAAAAGAAATGGGTGGCCTTCTTCATTAGCTTCTCTGGTAAAAAAAAAAACCCCTTCTTAATAAAATACTGCAGGAGACAGACACATGATTTCACTGTTAGCACCGGACCAAATGACAGCCCATGTCTTTATGTAGCTATGCAGCCCCTTAGCCAGAACTTCCAGATGCCCAGTCTAGGCCTCTGTTACCACCGTGTGTATGTGTATGTATATGTGTGTGTGTGTGTGTGTGTGTGTGTGTGTGTGTGTGTGTGTGTGTGTATTTATCAATACACCCCTGAATACCTGTAGTAATGATGTCCTTTTCCTTTTACCAAGAAACAGGATGGAGTCTATCATTGATGTATGTGTGTCTCTTTATTACCAGATACTCAGTTTGTGCTGTTTGTTCACATTGTGTGTGCCAATTTTCCTAAAACTAGTGCAGTAGACTATGGCCTGTAAACTCAGCTCTCAAAGTAATTTAAAACTGAGACAGACAATGGTTATTTACCAATGCTGATTTTACAACAGTCATAGATATAAGTACCTGTAAATTCTTTAGTATACTTTGTAATGTTTGTTTAAAAGTAATATATGAATATGATTGCTTCGTTTGCAAACTTAGCTGTTATACTCAAAGTGATAATGTCATCAACTTCATGTATTGAATCAGTATTCACTTTAATGTAAGGAAAAGGATTATATAAGAATGACATTGATCAGACCTTGCTGAGACCTTGCTGGTGAGTTATGCCAGATCTCCTCCAGTAAAGTATTCCATGATGCATGTTTCAACTTGAGGGTTACTGGTTAAATGTGGGGTCTCCATACAGTGAATCCGAGGAATCGCTGCATTGAAATCAATTCATTAATTGGAAGCAGACAATTATTTGCCTGGTTAAAATACATATGGTTGAAAAGTAGGAAATGTAATAGTCAAGGACAAACTTAAAAGAACTCTGCATTAAAACTGGTTTATATGAATTCCAACATTCTATCAATCTACAGCAATTGGGCACTAGCTACTATACAAACTATCCACAATTACCATCATATGAGCTTGCTTGAAATGTTGTCAGAACACCTGGTGGTACTTTTAAACACCCATTTCAATCAATTTATTCTTAATTGCCTAAATTACCTCACTAATTTGAAATACGTGGCACAGCAGCTGGGGAGGGTTAGCGTTTAAATGCCACATGCATCAGGTATAATAATAAAATACAATGGTGGATGTTATGACTGGATGTGTATATTGATAACACAAAGCTAGACCCCGCATGGCAGAAGAAGACCAACTGCTACATTCTGTCTGCAGTTTGAGGAATTATATCAGACATTTGTAGAGGATGTGACTGACCATATAAATAAAATAAGGAGCTATATGCACAAACATATGCAAAAAGAGAAAAGTACTACAAATAACATATAGAATACCTAATTGGGAAACCCCCCAAGAAGCACTTACTCCAAGCGATCAGGGTCCCATCTGTGTTGAGCTTATATGTTCTTCCCGTGTGTTCGTGGGTTTTAACCGGTTTCCTCACACAATCCAAAAACATACTGGTAAGTTTATTGGCTGGTGACAAAATTTACCCTAGTATGTGTGTGTGGTGGGGAATTATTATTATAAGCTACAATAGGGCAGGGCCTGGTGTGAATGATTATATATCCTTTCTACAGCTCTGCATAATATGATTGGCGCTATATAAATAAATGATAACAATAGTAATATACAGTCAGTAGCCACTTTATTAGGGTACACCTCTTTAGTACTGGTAGGACCCCTCTTTATTCCTACTGCCTGCATTCTTTATGGCATGAATTCAGCAAGGTGCTGGAAACATTTCTCAGATATTCTGAACCATGCATCATGCAGTTGCTGCAGATTTGTCATACTTCGAATCTCCCATTCCACCACAACCCAAAGGTGCTCTATTGGATTGAGATCTAGTAACTGTGAAGCCCATTGAAGTACATCGAACTCATTGTTCTCATTGTCCAGCTTGAGGTGATGTGTGCTTTGTGGCATTATGTTATGCTGCGGGAAGTAGTCATTAAAAGATGGGTAGACTGTGGCCATAAAGGGATGCACAGGGTCAGCAACAATACTGAGGTAGCTTATGGTATTTAAACATGCTTACTTGGTATTAAGAGGCCTATCGTGTCAAGAAAACATTCCCCTCATCAGTATACCACAAACAGCCTGCACCATTGACACAAGGCACGATGGATCCGTGGATTCATGTTGTTTATAGCAAATTCTGACACTATCACCTGCATGTCACAGCAGGAAACAAAATTTGTCAGACCAGACAACATTTTTCCAATCTTTAACTGTCCAGATTTGATAAGCCTGTGTCTAATGTAGCCTCAGTTTCCTGTCCTTAGCTGATAGGAGTGGAACCTGGTGTTGTCTTCTGTTGTTCTAGCCCATTCACTTCAATGTTCAATGTGCTGTGTCTTCAGAGATGCTATTCTGCATACCACTGTAGTAAAACATGGTTACTTGAGTTACTGTTGCCTTCCTGTCAGCTTGAACCAGTCTGGCCATTCTTCTCTGACTTTTCTCATTAGCAAAGCATTTTTGCTCACAGGGCTGCCACTCACTGGATGTTTTGTTTGCAGAACCATTGTCTGTAAACTCTAGAGGCTGCTGTGTATGAAAATCCCAGAAGATCAGCAGTTCCTGAAATACTCAACCCACCCCATCTGACACCAACAGCCATTTGACAGAGTCACCTAGATCACATTTCTTCCTCATTCTTGTGTTGGCCTAAACAACAAATGAACCTCTAATCTACATGATTCGTTACACATAAACAATGAGTATATGATTACAGATGACTGTATGCCACTTATATGTGCAAAAATAAATTACTGCAAAAACATAGTCTGCAGTAATCAATAACATATATATTTTGCTATATTGGATTTTTTTTTGGTTTCTTTAGATTTATGAAATACTTTATACTTTTTTTTATTTCTAAAAAGCAACCAACCCCCTATTGTAATCCCCCTTCTAACTTGAGTCAGGTAACTCCCTAGGTGTCTAGTATACTGTTTTTTTAAAAAAACAAGTATGTACAAGAACTGAACATCTCATCTCATCCTCTCTTATTCTCATCTCTGCAACTGTGCCTGTATTTTTTTTTTTAAAACAAAAAAAAAAAACCAGTATGCAATAGGACTTTGTTATTTATTTAACCTGTGTTTAGCTGCTGCTCATTGAACCAATTTTATAACTCTGGCCTGGCTCTCATATAGCCTGAGTAAGCCCAATAGTTCCTCCCTCTTCTCTGGTCAGCTGTCCAATTAGCACAGATGTAACTCATTTTGAAATCAGCCTCACTACAACTTACCATTTAGTCTGGGGTAGACGTATGTGGGGGGCAGTCGTGTGTTTTATACACTAAAGGCTGAGTCATTAAGGAGAGCAAAGCAAATAAAAGGAATAACTCTGCACCTCGGCAAAGCCATGTTGCATTGCAGGGGATGTAAATTAAAAATTAAAAATGTGGGGACATATTAATAGTTGGAGTAGGGCATGTTCTCGAGCAACTTTAAATTTCAGTGTTAATTTTTTTTTTATCAAGTATTTGTGTGCTACATGCCAAAAAAGTCAGTATTTTCTTTATGTGCAAAATAATAAATTAATTTGCACCTCTTACATTGTAACATGATTTTGTCCAGGATCAAATTCACTCTTTTTTGCCTTGCTCTCCTTAATGACTCAGGCCCTAAGAGGGAAAATTCAATTCCCCCCAAATTTGCGCGGCATTAAAACGATTACCGTTATTACAGTAGTTTTAACCCGGCTTTCTGCTCGCAGCTCAGGGAGCTGCGAGCAAAAAGCCGGTGTTGAAACTACCGTAATAACGGTAATAAAGCACATTATTACCGTAATAATGCGCACACCACATTACTTTTACCTGTAATGCGGCCAATTGAATTCTCCCCTAAGTGTTTTTTTCACAAAGTGTTTAGAAAATCCAGTTAAACAAGACTGTTGAACAAACACTGAGCAATATTTAACAGCATCTAGAAATAATCTACATCTGCTGTAACTTTACTCTGCTACTTCTGATTGCACAGGACATTACAACTAGGTAATTCTTTTTAATTCCTGTATTTGTTGCTAATTTCCTTCCAAATACCAATATTTGCCAAATTATTTTTCTTGCTTTCCCTTCATGGCATTATTTTTAGAACTATATCCTCCTTCTCCCTTCCTGCAACACACACCTCTGTCCACTTTGACCCTTCATTACGTCACTCACCTCTAGATAACACTCATGAACTGTTTTCCTATTTAAATTCAATAGATATAACAGCCTCACCCAGTCGCCAGAAACTGAAAGGACACATATCTTACAATAATCTTTCTTATCTCTCTTTCTCCCTGCTTCTATTAGCTGGTGATATATCACCTAATCCAGGTCCCCCTCACTTTTCCCACACGCATATATCTGAATGCTACCGAAATCCAGCAAACCTCAGACGCATCACCTGTCTCCCCTCTCTTCCAAAGCCCTTTAAATGTGCCCTTTGGAATGCACACTCTGTTACCTCCATACATGACCTCTGCCTCTCAAACAACCTCAAGCTTATGGCAATAACAGAAACATGGCTCACGCAATCAGACACTGCCTCACCTGCAGCCCTTTCACATGGTGATCTCCATTTCACCCACACTCCCACACCTGGAGGCAGGATTGGACTACTTCTCTCCCCACAGTGCACATTCACAGTTATAACAAATGTCCAATTGCTCATGGTTACATCTTTTGAAGTACAGTTGCTGTGATCTATCACCCCCCTGGACCCCACCAACAATTTATTGAACACTTCTCTGCATGGCTCCCTCACTTCTTATCTTCTGACATCCCCACCATCATCATGGGTGATTTCAACATCCCTATTGCTAATCCACATTCCAATGCTGCTGCAAAACTGCTCTCTCTAACCTCCTCACTTAACCTTTCCCAGTGGATTGAATCCGCTACTCATCAGGATGGCCACTGTCTTGATCTTGTTTTTTCTAGACTATGCTCAGTTTCTAATTTCCTTAACACTCCTTTCCTCCTATCGGATCATTACTTTATTAGTTACTCGCTCACTCCCTGCTGTCAAACTCTTCCAAGCGCCTCATACACGCAGGAATATTAATTCTATTGATTTTCAACAGTTTTCCACCTCTCTCCATCACCTTCTCTCCCCAGTTTGTACATTCTCCTCCCCTGATATGGTAGCTCCTCATTTTTACCAAATCCCAGCAACTGCCCTTGATCAAGTGGCTCCAGCGACTCTTCATACGCCACGTAGACTTCGTTGTCAACCGTGGCACACTAAAATAACACAAAATCTACAAAAACTTCTTGTAAAGCTGGACTTCACTGGCAGAAATCTTGTACCACTAATGATTTCAGTGCATATACTGCTATCTACCACTGCTATCAAAGTGCTCTGGACATTGCTAAACAAGCATACTTCCAATCTCTCATCTATACTCAGGCTTCTAACCCCAAACGCCTTCTTAACAAATTTAAATCTCTTCTCAATCCTCCCATCCCTCCGACTACCCTCAGGGCCCAGGATCTTGCTAGCTATTTCAAGGACAAGATTTATAAGATCACACTTGAAATGGTATCATCTCCTTCAACCAGCAATCAGCTTAATTCCTTCCCAGCATCCACTGACACCCTCTCTTCATTTGATCCCACAAATGAAGAGGAAGTTTCTATTCTCTTCTTATCTTCCTACTCTACCTCCAGAGCCTCTCAAATTGGTAGGTCCTGTCTCATGTGCTCATTCCACCTCTAACTAAAATCTGTAATCTCTCTCTCTCTACTGGTATCTTTCCATCACTATTCAAGCATGTAGTGATTACTCCTATACTAAAAAAAAACCTAAGTTCTGATTCAAACTCTCTCTCAATTTAATGCCCCATCTCTCAGCTCCCATGCCCCTCCAAACTTCTTGAGCGAATTGCCTACACTCACCTCACACGTTTCCTTAATGCAAACAACCTATTGGACCTCTTCAGTCAGGTTTTCGCTCTCAACACTCCACAGAGTCTGCGCTGACCAAGGTTGGTAATGATCTGATCACAGCTAAAGCTAAAGGGGATTACTCTATTCTAATTCTCCTGCATCTCTCTGCTGCAATCAACACTGTTGACCACTCTCTCCTCATACAGAAGCTACAATTCCTATGTCTTCAAGACACTGTCCTATCCAGGTTCTCAACCTACCTATCTAATCGCTCTTTCATTGTTAATTTCTCTGGAACAACTTCCACTCTGCTTCCTTTATCAGTTGGAGTAGAACAAGACTCAGTCCTAGGTCCTCTGATATTCTCTATCTGCAATACTTCCCTAGGAAAACTAATAAGCTCCTTTAGATTTCAGTATCATCTCTATGCGGATGATACACAAATTTATTTATACTCTCCTGATCTCTCACTGTGACTGGATCACATATAAATAACTTATGATATACATTTATGTAAAGGAAATAGCGCAGGGCGCTTATTTATATAATTGCACATGCACTTAGTTTTGATATAGTGTATATTTTAGTAAGGGAAATCTTCAATTTCAGAGACCAGGGGAAGAAATTTGTTTCTGATAAAATAAGCCTTTGTGGATGGAAGCCTTTTGTGTATTGTGATGTGGGGAAATGGCTTGTTTGGCATTTGTGACGTTTTGTGTGAATGTGTATTCTGAGCTGTCTGAAAAAAGGCCCATATGTTAATCATGCCTTTTGATGTGTGAGGAAGACAAGAAGGGTTAATTAAGACCTTGCTACTAGATTTCCTGTGTCTAAAGATAAGATGCAGGACATCACTAAATTTGTAAGATATCATAGATATGTGTAAATATTGTTAGCTTTGCAGTGCATGTAAATCTATGTTTTGGTAAACAGGTTATGTCCTGATTCTAAAAATAGCCTGTGTCCAAATCTGTATAAAAAGCACTGTCCTGTACACTGAAATGTATCATTTTGATGTTCCATCTGACCTGACCACTGATGCCTTTAATCAGTGGAACTGTCCTTTTCAGGACACTTAACCAATAAACATCCCTCTGTTTCAAAGACCTTCTTGACAACTTCTTCAATATTGCTGTAATCCTGTGACCTGCAGATTAGACCCTAAATCTAATCCATTCACCGGCTGTTCCTGAGGTTGGACCCAGCCCTCCAGTACCACCGATCTGCCACTACCCTGCAGCTCTGGTCAGATAGTCGCAACTATCTTTTGTTCCCCAACATTTCAAGAATATGTGCATATCTCACACGACACTAAAATTTTTTAATTCATGCACTCATCATCTGCATCGGCTATGATAATTCCCTCCTTACTTGTCTTCCCAAAATCAGACTCGAGCCCCTACAATCTATTTTACACGCAGCGGTTAGATTGATTTTCCTTGCAAACCGTTTTACATCTGCTGATTCAATCTGTCATTCCTGCATTTGTTGCCTGTTTTTCAACGAATCCAATATAAAATTCTTCCACTAACATACAAGGCCATCAGCAAAATTGCACTGACATACATCTCCTAACTTGTCTCAAAATATCTCCCAACTCGACACCTCCATTCTGCACAAGATCTGCGTCTCTCTTCCACTCTCATCACTTCCTCCTATTCTCCGTTACAGGATTTTTTTTATGGCCTGCACCCACTTTATGGAATTCACTCCCTCGCACCACAAGACTTTCCTCTAGTCTTCAAACATTCAAGCGTTCTCTGAAAACCCATCTCTTCAGACTAGCTAATAATATTCCTCTACCAGCCTCTTAATCTCCTAGGTTACTCTATTGCCACCCTCTACACAGCTAACACAAGACAACAACCCTCTGACCAACATAGTTGTGTGACTGAGCATAGAGCCCACTCAATACTTTGCAACTTTTGCATTCTAGCTGGTCAAATATTCAATAGGATGTAGCACTTACCCTTGTGTAGCAAACCATTGTTCCACAGATTGTAAGTTTGCGAGCAGGGCCTTCTTACCTCTATGTATGTATGTATTACCCAGCATCGTTTTATTACTGTTTTTTCCCAATTGTAAAGCTCTACGGAATCTACTGTCGCTATATAAATAAATGATGATGATGATGACGATAATATTGCTTGGGGAGTACTTGCTTTTAAAAACTGTGTACAGGTAAAACTAAACCCAGTTAAAAAGCATAGCAATGATCATATTGAAATTCAGATTGGATTCCTGTTTATATTTAGTGTATGACTGGCCAGAAGAGGAAGACTTTGGAGTGAGATGGTCAGCATAACATGTTTTGTAATATGTGGAACTAACATTCCCTATAAAGAGTACAGCTTAATATATCTAAAATCTGGGCAGTTGAAACATTATATAGAGAGAATATAAGAGGAATATTATTCTTGGAAGGGATGCAACTCAGTTTGAATGTTTGTATTATACAACTGGACTCAAAACATTCAGTGTTAGCCATCTATAAATTAAATATTAGAAAACATATTTCCTTTTCTCCCAAAGTTTGCAGCCACATGGGAACATGATCTAGGTAGTTCTCTGGATCAGTCTAAGTGGTCAAAACATTTTTAATATAAACCGGCTTCTCAAAAAATAATGGTCAGTATAAGATTATTGCTGGTATAGATGTCCTAGTATTTTAAGCAAAATGTTCCCTGGTGTATTGAATAAGTGTTGAAGATGTGAGTAAGCAGCAGAGACCCCTGGCATATTTGGTTTGATTGCCCTATACTCTGAACATTTTAAAATATATCTAAATTGATGTTGAGTGAAGGCACTGACTTCCTAATTTTAAACGTAACTAACATTCCTGTCTCTAGTGTAGTAATCTCCCATCCAGAGGTGGAAATAGTGAGCTGTGGGCCACAGTGCAGGAAAGCAGGGAGAAGTCAACCCACAGCTCGCTAGTTCTCCATGCAGTGGCCCCATTATCTCCATGGGCCCCGATGCACCGCACCTGCTGCACCAATGGTATTTCCGCCACTGCTCTCATCCCTCCATTTGTTAAAGACTGGTTTGATAGGCTTGACTTTTATATGTCCATTTCTCTATCTGCATTAGATTAGAATGGGGAGTTCCCATCTACCTGGTTCAGATGGTTATAGTTCAAATAATCTGTACGTATAGGAGATTTACTAATTAAATTACCACCACTCTTCTACTGGTGAATCCATTATACAACTGGCGTTTGCAGTTCAGTGGCATTTTTGCTGCCTGGCCCCGCATAATTTAATGATAGAAGCGTAAAGTGTTACTAATAAAAAACACATTTCTCATTATGTGAGAACCTAATATTGCAGACAGACTTAGTTTTGACCACCTGGCCTGTCTCCTCTACAATGTCCTACTTTCCTTTCTTCAGAGTCCTCAAAACTGACACTGTCAGCACCCCTCTCTGTCCTCTCACCACAAAACTAACTACGCTACCACTCACACCCAAATACAGTACCACTGACAGGACATAAAGTAAAAATACAGCAAAGAGTAGCAATAACACAAAAGTAAGTAACGAGACAAGACAAAATCAAAATATAGTAGCCTGTCCTTAAGCCAGAAGATTTGTCAGCTTTCTTCACATCCTTTAGTGTCGACCTGAATATACTCTCCCCCACCTACTTATCACTTGCTCCCACTTTATCCTCCCTCTCCGATACCAGATCTCTAATAAATAAAAGTTCACATTGTTTACATTCCTCCTCCTTGTCAATCTATTGTTCACTTTACTACTGTTTTGTGTACAGGCAAATTTCGTAATCCTTCTGTATGCTGAGGTTATATCTCTGTTACAGTTTTTGCTTTTGTGATGTTGCATATGATGTTCTCAATAAATAGTTATGAAAAAAAATCACGAAATCTCTAAATAAGTAGCTCAAATATACTACACTACTATACTTTCCTCTCCTATCACCTCTCTCCTCACAATCCTATCAAAGTAAAGAGGAAATGCAAAGGTTTTTATAGATGTTGTGAGGTCATGATCCCGCGTGTTTTAAAGTCAAATTGAAATTCACATACTAAAAAGGCATAATTCCAAGACAATAGCTTTGGGTTGAAATCCGTTTTTTTAATGTCAACCACATGTGGGAAAACAGCAAGCGATGGTGGCAGTTTGCAAACTGCATACAAAGCTGCAATTTAGTGATTTTCCCCCTAAGTCTGCAACAGACAAAAAAGCATAAATGTATGTAGACACAGGGCCGGCGCTACCATTAGGCAGCCTTAGGCAGCTGCCTAGGGGGCCGGCCTCTGGGGGGCGGCACTGCGGTCGAGGAGACTATTAATAAAACAGTTAATGGTCAGTTAAGTTTAAGCGGGCAGCGCGATTGCCCAGGTCGGATCGTCCGCTCGCAATATAGTGGTCCTACAGACCTAAGCGGTGCTGCACTGTAGCAGCACCGCATTTTCAAATGTGCCCGGCGCCTGGCAGTGTCGTGACGTCACGACGCTGCCAGTGTAGAGGAGCCGACAGGAGTCTGGCAGAAGTAAAGAGAGAAGCAAGAAACAAGAGGCGGAGAAGAGAATGAAAGAAAATTAAAGGTGAGTACAGAAAGGGGGGAGGGGTAGTGAAAGTATGCAACAGAGAAACGGAGGGGAGGGTGAGAGAAGTATGCTGCAGAGAACCGAGGGGGGGGGAGTGGATGCTACAGTAAAAGGGGGAAGAGGGAGAGTGGATGCTACATAAAATGTGTGTGGTGGGGGGAGAATGGATCCATTCCTGTTTAGACACAAAGGAGATCTGGATTACAATGTACATAATGTAATATTTCTAACGCTAATTAGAGAGTCTGTTGTTGGTGTGATGTGCACTAAATGCGGGAAATGTGTATTATATGGGGGGGAAAAAAAACAAACAAAAGTAAACAACCACCATACATACATGCAATTTATATATGAGCCTGTCTGCAGCTGCAAAAAAAGTGTTGCAATATTGTTTGAACACCATAAACTCTGGGGGTGTACAGAACACACCAATAAATATGTACTCTCCAAGTTCTGATGCTCATTTAAATATCTCACCCCCAAATATAAAATCTCTGTTTTGCAGGTGCATACAAGCGCACCTAGCCTCCTGATCTACTCAGATTCAATATGCTCCTCCTACTGTAAGATCTTCACGTTTGCTCCCACACAGACGCTGCTATCTAGCCAAGCTAATCCATCCACTTTAACTATAGACAAGCACGTTTGCATAATAAGGAAAATATGACATTATAAAACTGCAAGCCCACTTTTTTTTTGCAGCTTTGTAAATGACCAGGGCCGCCGCTACTATTAGGCAGCCTTAGGAATGGATGCTACATAAAATGTGTGTGGGGGAGAATGGATGCTACACAAAATGTGTGTGTGGGAGAATGCATGCTACAGAAAATGTGTGTGTGGGGGGAGAATGGATGCTACAGAAATTTGGGGGAGAATGGATGCTACAGAAAATGTGTGTGTGGGGGAGAATGGATGCTACAGAAAATGTGTGTGTGGGGGAGAATGGATGCTACAGAAAATGTGTGTGTGGGGGAGAATGGATGCTACAGAAAATGTGTGTGTGGGGGGCGAATGGATGCTACAGAAAATGTGGGGGGAGGGGGGAGAATGGATGCTACAGAAAATGTGTGTGTGGGGGAGAATGGATGCTACAGAAAATGTGTGTGTGGGGGGAGAATGGATGCTACAGAAAATGTGGGGGGAGGGGGGATAGATGGTACAGAAAATTGGGAAGGAGGCTGGAGAAAATGGGGAGAGCGGGGATTACACTTATAAATGTCCTTAAGTTAGAGACTATGGAGTCTATGTACTAAAATAGTGCCGTGACAAATTGCAGCTATGCAAGGGCATATGTGACATGTGAGAATAGCTAGTGGGCAGATGGGCATGTGTGAGAGAAGTTGGTGGGCAGCGGGGTACATGTCAGTCTGTAACAGGTGAGTGATGTAAAGTTCTCTTCTTTTTTTGTTTTGTTCTGAAATCTAACATTTAGATCCTTCTCTCTAGATATCCTGTGTTTGCTCCTGGGCAGGAGTGAAGCCTGGACAGCATTCTGCGCCAGACATCAGTGCTGCATCAGACATGTGAACTGCATTCTAGCCAGCCAAGAGAAGGTAAGAGTTATTATTTTTATTTTAAAAATTTCAAGTGTGTTAGGGGCTGTGAAATAATAAAAAAACTATTTTTTATTTGGGGGGGGGGGGGCAACAAGCTTAAGCTTTACCTAGGGTGCCGAGCTTCCTTGCACCGGCCCTGTGTAGACACCCTAACATGATTTAGTACATTGTACAAGAAAAGACATGGGGGTAAATTTATCAAGCTGTGGGTTTAAAAAAGTGGAAATGTTGCCTATAGCAACCAATCCTATTCTATCTGTCATTTTGTAGAATGTATTAAATAAATGATAACTAGAATCTGATTGGCTGTTATGTGCAACATCTCAACTTTTTCAAACCTGCAGCTTGATAAATTTACACTGTAATGTTTTTACCGGTGGTAATAAAGAAAAGTTGCATCTCATCCAGCTTAATTAGAATTATAAAAATAAATAAATAATGAGTGTCAAACATTTGTCAGTTGTGCAAAATGAACAAATCAATCTGTGTTTACAAACTCTGATAACATAGTGAAAAAATGAAAAGAAATTAGACAACTTATATTCAAATATTTACAAAAACTTGTGGCTACCTTTGACGATAAAGAGACAGGCACACAATGATCCCAAACTAGATTTAGCATTCCCAATCACTGTATCTGTAAAGTACAATTTCCTCTCTCTATGCCACACCCACCCAAAAATACTGTGAATAAAAGTGTAATTTATCATGAGAAAACAAAATCCAGTCCCCCATCAACTAAAACTTTAGAAACCAACACAAAGAAAGTTCCCTATTAGAAAAATAAAAATAATGCATCGCTTAAAGTTATCAGTCACCATTACAAGCCAAAAATCGTTTGTTTGGAAATTTTTTCAGAGTGACATGGATAAAATGGTAATGTTCAAGTCTGTAGTATGTGCACTAAAGGGTCATTTAAGGTATTCAAGGAACAAAGCTTGGGGCATCTGATTATAGTCAACATAAGGCAAGTTATCATTGTGTCATTGGAGACAGATGTAAGACCTAACTAGTTACATCATAGTTCCAAAAATAAAAATTAATATGTTAATTATATGTGGAGAGAGTGGTGACGATGAAGTACAAGTCAATGATTCTGGGATGGTAGTTCCTGTAGCTGTACCTTATAACAATTGTAAAGTGATGAATGGAAGTTCTCAGTCATTGTCACTTAATGTTTGTAATAATTCCAAATCTGCCAGAGCTATAACCATCAAACATGACTGTTTGGAGTATTTTCAGGGAACAATACAGCAGGACAGATCGCAGAGCACTCCACTTAAGCAAAATGATGTATGTTTAATTTGCATAATTTTGTGAATCGATGGCTTGTGCAGAACTGAAATGGGAAGTTGTTGGCATTAATTTCAAATAAAGTAATATTAACTGTATAGACCAACACTAAAATCTCCTAAGTTTTAACTTTTAAGCACCCTCCCTGACATCCATGTGCTGTGTTATGCTGATTGCTCCTGTAGAAATTGTAGATGGCTAATAGTAAGTGGGCAGGGTGAATTGGAACTAAATCCTAGCGAATCAGAACAAATGGAAGTGAATTGGGATTGTCACAAACATGCTCCCAGCTGCCGTGGCTTTGGGGTGTTTGCTGTATGAGGTCACACACAATTCCAGCCCGCAGACTCTCTCTATTATGACACAGGTTATAGACCTACTGAATCGCCCCAAAACAGTGCTCACACCTCACACACTTCAGGTTTGCCACCACCTATTGAATAAGGGCAATAGGAACCCAATATACTGTCCCACACTGGCACCCAAGGCTTCTAGCTGCTCACAGACTAGCAAGACCCACAACAGCAAGCACAGGGTTAACTCTTCACACCTCCAGACTGTTACAAAAATGTAAATGCAAGCACAGCTTCTCAATCAAATGTATCAACAAATCACACACTGGCTTTCAAAGGGTTAACTTGGTTGAGCTATATTCTTCTTAACAGGCTAATGGATTCGTTAGAATATCAAGGACGCAACATATTAAATTATAGATTTAATATACAAAAGTACAGGGCATTCAGATATAAAAAATAATTAATAAACAATTAATAGATTGAGATAACATACACAAGCAAAGCAGTTCAAAATAAAAGGGGTTACATTCAAAGTAGCACTTAGAGTTGTATTTTCTGGCCAAGGGAAATTGGCTTGGAAGATGGACAGATTATCAATGTGAATTGATTTCCCACCAGTCTGACAATTTTCCTGTAACTGGTCTCAGCTTTTTAAGACACTTCCACACCTTCCACACCTCATAGGCCACAACCCGGGGGGTTGTGGCCTATGAGACTTTTTGCAATCACCATTTGCATGTTGTGTGATTTACTACTCAATTCTGCTACGTGACCTAAATTTTCTGTGGAGCGCCACACAGACCCAATTTTATTATTAATAAATCCCCTATGTCTTTGTTCATTTTCTGATACCAAACACGCCTAAATACAGTGTATTCGCAGAGCGAACACTCATTTCCTTAACTTCTCTGGGGGGCAGAATTCTTAACTTGACATATGAGCTGCCCTTCATCATGCTATTGAGGAAAATGTGGTTGATCACTACTTTTATTGATTTTAAGTGGCATATTTTAAAACTGAACTCTTTTTGCCTATATCACATATAGCCTACATCAGCACATGGCCTCTTTGAACCAGACAACATGCTGAGTGGTTCCTAAGTCTATTCAGGTGTCACAACTCCATTCCAGGCCAGGGTATATCTCACAGCAGGAGCTCTTTGAAGCTGCCACAGGTGACACTCCTATCTACTGACACTGGAATATGCAAAGCCATCAAATGCATTTACATCAGACATTCTGGGCCTGAGTCATTAAAGAGAGCAAAGCATAAAAAGGAGTAACATTTGCACCTGGGCAAAACCATGTTACATTGGAGGGGGAGGTAAATTTAAAATGTGGGGGCAGATTCATAGTTGGGGTAGGACATGTCCTAGATCAACTTTAAATTTCAGTGTAATAATAAAGCTATCAAGTATTTGTGTGCTAGATGAAAAAACAGCCAGTATTTAACTTATGTGCAAAATAATAAACTAATTTGCACCCCTTTCATTGTAACATGGTTTGTCCCAGAGAACATTTACTCCTTCTTTTGCCTTAATGACTCAGGCCCTCTGTCTTCACGTTTTACACTTTAGTAGCTAAACTTATCATTGGATTCATTTGCTATAACATATTTACATTGCAGTTATGAATTATCCATTATTCCCCACAATTATGTGATGGATTAATCCTTATAAATAACTGTAAGTTCTCTATGTTCACAACAGCGATTTGCATGCAGAATTCTAAACATATGATTTTCATCACAATTCACAATTTTTAGTTGCAATGTGACTGTATCTCATCAAGCTGAATTTCTGCAGACTTATACAACCCTAGCTATGTGCACCTTGATAAAATGTATCTTTGTATATGTTCTGTATTATTGTGTGTGTGGGGAGGGGGTGCTTTTTTTTCTATAATTTAGGAAGTGTCTAGGTAATATGGCTTTCCAGGAAAAACTGGCTATAATGAAAAGGGAACCTACACTTTCATTGACCTTTGATTTCTAAGCATAAATATACATGAATGCTGTCACACTAATCTGGATCTGTAAAGATAAATATTGCTCACTTCAAAAACATTCTTAAACAATTCAGTTCTAAGTTTACCATTAACACACTAATTCTGGATACATTCAGGAAATTAGTCCACATGATATCAGTTAAGGAAAAGCTGTGTCTACATTTGTTAAAGTTGCAAGGTCCAACATGTGCAAATTATTTTATAGAGCTTTGCTTAACTTCCAGATTATTTATACTGCAATTTTATTAAGGTGATGTCAGAGGCAGGCACATCTTGAAGATAATAATATCATACATAGAGGCAATGTTTATTTTTTTTTAATTGTATAATGAAACATATTGATGTCAGTTTGTACAAAGAAATGTATTTCTCTGCATTTCCTCACATAGAGGCTCAACTGATTGTTATCAAAAACTATGTATGGAAATGATTTACAGAATTAATTTTTGAATACATGAAGCTGTTCTATTCTTGGTATCAAAACATGAGTATAACAAATCAATGTTAAGATGTAAGAAATCATGTGAATGGAAAGTTCATGGGCCGAGACATCCACAACCTCCTCAAATAGGCAGAGTGGTTAGATGGTTGAGGTGTGCAGATCAGGGGCTGGCACATTCTAGGCCGCGGGGGCGTAACGCAGCTCAGCAGACTATTAGGAACATTTTAAATGTAAAAAAAATGCAGGTTGCCTAGTGACCCAGCCCAAGGTAGTCCACTATGGAATTGGCTCAGGGGGCAGATGCCCCCCTATCCCCAATCCAGCCCCTGGTGTAGAGGCTGTTGTAACCATTAAGAACACTGACAGACCCAGTGAATGCATCTGGGAGGTATGTATACTTTTGATTTTTTATAATAGTGCCTTCATCTCTACCCAAAAATGTGATTTTTTAATATTAATATTTCAATTAATATTGGTTGACATAGGATAAGGCTAAGGCTTTGTAAATATCTAGAAAAATTACTTAAGGACAAGTCATTTTTAAATAATGAATACAAATGTAAGGCTGGTGTCCCACCAGTAGTTTTCCTGGTGTGCTCCATTTTTTGTGTGGAAACTATCCTATTCAAATGAATTATCTTTAAATTCATACAGCGTTTAGGGTCATCGCGATAAACACTGAAGGAAAGAAGGATGTCACAGAATGCTGTGCTATTTCTTTGCCTCTATCAGATGAGCAGTTTAAACTGCCGCTCAAAAACTATTCAGATTCTGGTACTGATTCATGTTTGGACGTAAGTCCCTTTGTGTGCTTTATCTTGTGAAATAGTTCTGCTCGTGCTCAGAAACGTACCTTGCCCCAATGCAATTCATGTCTCAATGCAAATGGCAATTACGACTGCCTATGAGTTGAAGGTTAGTACAGGGATGAGAAGGGGTGGATGAACATAGGCAATGTACAGCATGGACATGTCGTGTACAGCTCAAGTTCCATGCTCGTTTTTTAAATGCAAGTTGCGTGCAAGTGGCGTCCGAACTTGGATCAGGCTCACTATGTGTAAAGCTAAAGCCAACATTTTTTATAAACAGCACTTTGCCCTGACTTGTTTTACTGGTAAATGAAAACAGCTTGTGTAACACAAGCGTTGTAGACAAGTAAAGCTGTTATTAAATACATAATGAAAATGAATAATATAAAAAGTATTTGTCATTTAGAGTGATCTTCTGGGGTAAAATTATATTTCATAAATAGGCTTAAATAGGTCAGGGCCATCCATTTGATAAATTGCCATGGCAATTGGTTAGATCATAGGTTGTCATTTACAGGCAATAACTTTTGAATATAATATCTTACAGACACGGGAGAATTCGTCCTTCAAAAAGTAGGGCTTATTTATTAAAGACTGCATTTGGTTGCACAATTTGGATGAAACCCCAACAATCATCAGTTGTTAGCTTTTGTCTTTGTGCAACAACTTCACTAGTGTTTCTTTTCTCTCTGGAGAACATCTGTGATCATGGTCGCCCTTAAGAAATATTAGACAAATTTGACAAATTTTGATCCCTATGAATCTATGAGCCACATGCAGATTTGGGTCAAAGAGTTATGGTAGTTAATATCAAAGATTCAGAGGCCCTTTGGCTCTGTCCACCAAACTCACAGATTGTAGATGAACTGTGCGTCCCTGGGTATTTTCCCTCCTTGTCACTTTAAAATTAACAGAGATAACATTTATAGTTACTACACCTGTTTTACTGTGGTAGTTTTCTAACAGGTGGGTGGGAAGCTTTGAACTAGGTATTCCCAGTTACTGCAGGAAATAAGATCAGCTGCAGACTGGAAATAGTACTGTAACTTTTACTATACTGTAAAAACTAAATTTATAGTAACTATAATGAGTAGCAGAAGTTTATATTGCTTGTGGGGTGGAGCAGTGACCTTCTTAGATAGGAAATGACAACACTGCATGGAATGCTGGTAGTCACATGACCCACACATCACATGATCGGCAGCATGATGATGCGGTCTTGATGCATGGGGCTTCGAGCCTTTGGGAGCAAAGTGGCCCAATGTTGGCAGAGTGTTTGAATTCTTCTGGACCACAAAAGATTACAGCCACAGTTATAACCAATGGACCATGTCATGGGCTCCTCAATATGACTGCCCCCCAACATGTGTTCCCCCTATGGGCAGCCCTGGCTGTGATTGGGGTTCACAGGAACTAAATGTGGTAGAGCAGTATATTGCACCATAAGTATATTGCACATTGCACCATAAGGCAGCATATTGTACTAAGAGAGAGTGAATCCAGCCATAGAATGTGAGTGATTCATACAGCATTAGTAATTATATTGCAATATAAAATAACAAATGGTATGTGACACCCTAGGGCATTTGGCCCATGTATCCAAGTTATGGTAATTTCTACAATTTCTATGCAATTATTATAGTGGCCAACATTTGCAAACCATTTCCAGGGAAACCTTACTACAGGTCCAGTGCATCTAAGGTTGTCACTTATGGTACAGTCTCTGCAGAATGTGGTGTGCTACAATCCCCATCATGTTTACTCAACTTGGTTAGAATTTTAATTTTGTTGTGATTTTAAAAAGTCATCATCATTATATATTCATTTATTAACCCCAGTGATTAAGAACAACTATGGATAATTGCATTAAATACACAGAAAAACAACTGTCCATTGCAGGTGGTCAACATTGGAAAATATTGACAGTCCCTGGAAATTAGGGATATTTAATAACTGCAATGTATTATCTATTCTAAATGTTGTCAATTAAATGAAACAGTATAAGGGTTTTAGAGAAATACATTTAATTATGAACTCTCCATAGCTTCATAAGGTTACATGTTCATAATTTTCTCAATTAATCAGTTTTAGTCACTAAAGATTTAGGAGATGTTAAAACACAGTCAAAAGGATTTTCCCAGCAGAAAGAGCAGGGAACAGGTTACAAGGTTATGTTTATCTATAACTATTTAACATGCAAATGCCGAACTGACAAGTTTACTAAAATAGACAAAGAAAAATGCTGAAGTACAGGTCAAGTTAAGCTTTATAAGGAAGGCTAAAAAAAGAAAAAAATATATCGTAAAGGAAATTTGTAGATCAGAGGTCCTTTCTCTCGCTATCTCTAAATACCCAGGATGTTCTCAGGCTTATTCCCAAAATAATCCAGTTTGTAAAAGAAAATACAGGAAACCAAATTCATTAATCAGTACACTTTTAAATGTAAGTTGTATGTAATTTTATATCTGTTGTAAATAACTCCGATTTATATTGAAATTCCGTAAACCTACATATGTAGTTTGTTGTTTAAGTCAACTAAGTAACATATGGGAATTAGGACCACACACACTGACTTTAGACAATTCTCCTTTCACATCTTTGGTAGCACTTATTCATGCTTCCATTCTGCTATACAGTTCTGATATTAATGAAAATGAAATGAGTGCCAAAGATTGCCGTGACCCTTTTAAAAATCAAAGTGGAGCTGAGTTTCGAAAACATGAAAACATTAACATTGGTGGGGTGAAGGAAACTGGATTTTAAATTATGGACAAGTACATTTTTACCTACTGTGCATTAGCCTGGTGTGGAAGATGAGGAGCCGCTAAGAACCTATTAGCATAGAACATCCTGAACACTCAATAAGGCCTGATAGATAGACAGATAGACAGATAGACAGATAGATAGATAGATAGGTAGATAGATAGATAGGTAGATAGGTAGGTATGTGGTGGGTGGATGGATGGATAGGTAGGTAAATATATAGGTAGGTAGGTGGATGGATAGGTAGGTAGGTAGGTAGATAGATAGACAGATAGATAGATAGATAGATAGATAGATAGGTAGGTAGGTATGTGGTGGATGGATGGATAGGTAGGTAGGTAAATATATAGGTAGGTAGGTGGATGGATGGAGGGATAGCTAGGTAGGTAGATAGATAGATAGATAGATAGATAAGTAGATAGGTAGGTATGTGGTGGATGGATGGATGGATAGGTAGGTAGGTAAATATATAGGTAGGTAGGTGGATGGATGGATAGACAGATAGATAGATAGATAGACAGATAGATAGATAGATAGACAGATAGACAGATAGATAAAAGTGTGTAACCACATCTTCTGGTAGATAGGTTCTTTCGCAGACTCAATAGATTATTATCTTGAAGTAAAATCTGTATGCTGTAGGTTACACGGGAACGTCTGGCAGCAATGGCTGAAGGACAGATTTCTAAGAAGACACATAGGGATTATGTGTTGTTTTACACGGTTTAATTTATTTCCATACTGTCATAGCCTACATGACAAATTTACAGCTGATACTTTGTAAAAGTGCTTCACTGATCTCTTTTGCGCCTTCCTTGTTTATCATCATCCTTGTTTTTGTTTTATTAACAAGTTGCCAAATGAACAGATTTAGTTCTCCCACCTTAGGATTTATGGAAATAAATTATAGTTAATTTTGTGAAAGTAGCTAATGGAACTGCTACAAAGTACATTTAAAAAAATGTTTGTCTCCATGTAATATTCATAAATTAAGGCAAAAAGTACATTTTCATTTATTTTTTTTGCCATATAAAGCTCATAAATTAAAGCTGAACTACCACATATACAGTCAATCTTAGTAAGCTTCCCCCTACTCTAGTCGGAGCTCCGTTGCATCTGCTTCTTGCAGCCGTTTTCTCCAGGCCTCTGCCAGTTCCGTTATTTAGAGCCATCAAAGTAATTCCATTCACCACTTCAATACAGCGCTAGAGTGAGGTATGAGAGGGAGTGACAATAACTTAATTATGACTTGTGATTGGTCCAACCCGCCTTTTTGGCTTAGGCCGTGAGGAGCCCTGAGTTAAATGGTACATGTAGTGGCTCCCAGGAGTAGGGAAGGGAGCTTAGTAATGTTCACTTAGTAGATGGTAGTGCAGCTTTAATTACACAACAATGGAAATAAACTAAAGCTCTGTTTGTACCCCGAAAAAGTTATGCAAAATTAGCTAGAATAAGAGGTTATCCCCAGCATACTAAGAGTAAAAATGTAACTTTGGCACAAACCTCTGACAGCAAAAGAGTTAATAATTACTGCTTGTTTCACTGGCAATTTGCTCATCTGTATTTGATATTCTTGTTGAAAAGTGCAGCTCTATGAGGGGATATTGAGTCAAATGGTGTACTGCAGTGGGGTAAGGCACATAATTGCGACACTGTAAATGTCAGCACTTACCCTGCCGACATAAAACATCAGCAGGCTAAATTCCGTCACTTCTATTAAGCTGACAGGTTGACAATGTCTACAGTGTGTTTGGCAACATGCACAATATCGCCAATGACAACGACGACATTAAAAGAGCAATGCGGCTATACCACAGACCAGCTGACGCTGGTCTTTTAATGTAAGCATTATGATTGGCCACATTGTGCATGTCGCAAATCACACTGTAGACATTGTCAACCTGTCAGCATAATGGAAGTGTTGGCATTTAGCCTGCCGATATTTGACGCCGGCATGTTAAGTGCCATCATTTTCACTATCACAATTATAACCGCCACCGCTGCAGTGTACATGAGTTGAGGGAGAATTTCACACAGATCAAACTCCTTTAGAAAGACATCTGCATCTGTTGAATATTGTCGGCAAGTCAATTTGTTCCTTGTGGCCTGTTTTGTGTGTACCATTTTATCTGTGTCTCTTCCCAGGTGTATGCAGATGATTGAAGAAAAGAGAAGAGGTAATTCTAATAGTTTCAAAATACAGATGACTTATAAATTATGTATGTCTTTTGGGGATAAGAATCATAGGGAAATCACATGGTCCTTTTAGCGTTCAATACACTGCCAAGTAAACCGTATCATTGTTATTATTATTATGATTATTATTTGAAGTTTTAAGACCAGCCTGATGCTAAAGTTTTGTGTTTTAAGCTCTCTGGGTTTCAAAGTAGACGTCTGCCTTCTTGCAAAGCCAGGGGAGAAATGAACTGGGCATTAGGGATACATATCTGTCCATTGGCCAACTGAAATCTACCTACATCCACAGTATATGATCGGCTTTTCCAATCATTGCTTACAGTCTGCCGACACCAACAACACACAATAGCTATCGGACATTTCCTGTGTTAGTTGTGGGAAAAGCTACGCTTGGGAGATATTTGCTTATATGAAATTATGGGACAGTTTTTAGTTGTGTTTGCTAAAACATATAATTTTAGCAAATGACAGGATTAAAACTTCCCATACAATCTGGGAACCATGGTACCTATATAACAATGCCTCTCTCCCAGGTGATGTTTAACCTTATCCTTTCTTTATGACTGTCATGAATATGAATTATACTTCTATTCTTCCATGTGTTAGACCTCTCCAGTCAACTTTTAGGTTACCGATGGATGGAGATGCAGCTCACACTTCTCTTACCTTACTAATGTATTTATGTAGTCAATAATTCCCTGCCTCATTCCTACCCTATCCCAACTTTCCCTCCTTCCCTCCCATATACAAATGTGTTCCCTCTATCTTTCGTTTCATTTATTTACTCATTCACTAAGGGTTTGATTCAAGTCCGAATGTACCTTAAAAGTTGTATTTACAAAGAGGCTGGAACTTGAGCGTAGTTCCAACAATCTTCAAATCCAAGTGTATCTCAAGATAGCTTTCAAATTCTATCTGGGTCTGAGTATGCTAAACAGTACGCAGATACATACAACAGACTGCAGTATACGCACCACGTGCATGTACAATAAAATATCACATCAGAACGCATAAACATTTTTTGTAATATAAAATAAAAGAACAGCTATTAACAGTATAATCAATTATAGAAATGTTTTTCTACATTTTTTGAAAGTCTTTTTACATGAAATAAATATATACATAAATAAAAATGCTTGTGCACTGTACATAAAAGCGTTTTTATAGTCTATCTTACTTGCATACACATTTTCAGTGCTAGTTAGTCGCTAGCATACGTGTACTTTTTAAATCAAAGACTATGCTGTGTCAGTCATCACTATCAGTCGGCACTTACACCTGCCCGTAGTGGTTGCAAATGATACAGCTGAAACCAAGAGTACTTATGAGAAACTCAGGACTTGAATCATCCGCATCTGTGTAGTAACGCATTTATTGTACATTGCCTACGTTAGTCTGATCCTTCCCGTCCCATTTCCTCCTCTCAAGTCGTAGACAGTGATAAGTGTTTTTTGCTTTCGGACATGAATTCCATGCAATTCGTTCATTGCTGTAAGGTCCATTTCTGAGCTTGCGCAGAGCTATTTACCCAAGATATGCTTTGAAAATGGATGTATGTCTAAACATGAATCAAGCCCTAAATGTTTATCTCATGATATTGATCCTCACAGGCTCAATGTATCCTATGGGTACTGTATTCCACTAATTTGACAGTTTTAATAAAAGGTTTTTATGGTAAATTATCTTTGAATGGATCAGCATATAGCTATTATATTTGTGTGTGAAGATTAGGGATGTGCACCGGCGACTTTTGAGGTCTCGTGTTTTGTGTTTTGGATCCGGATTTTCGTTATTTTTGAGGTTCGGATTTGTCTCGCAAAACACTTGACGAAAGGTCTCGGTTCGGATTTAAGGTTTTGGATTCGGATTTTTTTTGAAAAAAACATAAAAAGTTTAAAAATCAAGTTTTTGGGCTTATTTTCACTCCTAGGCTATTATTAACCTCAATAACATTCAATAACAAGCATTTCCACTAATTTACAGTGTATTCTGAACACCTCACAATATAGTTATTAGTCCAAAACGTTGCAACAAGGTATCTTTCTGGACTGCGTAGAGGAGTGGGTCACCACAATATATATTAAAAACCCTGAACTTTTATGATTCGCACCAATAAATGTACCTGGACTGCGTAGAGGAGTGGGTCACCACAATATATATTAAAAACCCTGAACTTTTATGAATCGCACCAATAAATGTACCTGGACTGCGTAGAGGAGTGGGTCACCACAATATATATTAAAAACCCTGAACTTTTATGATTCGCACCAATAAATGTACCTGGACTGCCTAGAGGAGTGGGTCACCACAATATATATTAAAAACCCTGAACTTTTATGATTCGCACCAATAAATGTACCTGGACTGCGTAGAGGAGTGGGTCACCACAATATATATTAAAAACCCTGAACTTTTATGATTCGCACCAATAAATGTACCTGGACTGCGTAGAGGAGTGGGTCACCACAATATCTTAAAAACCCAGAACTTTTATGAATCGCACCAATAAATGTACCTGGACTGCGTAGAGGAGTGGGTCACCACAATATCTTAAAAACCCTGAACTTTTATGATTCGCACCAATAATTGTACCTGGACTGCGTAGAGGAGTGGGTCACCACAATATATATTAAAAACCCTGAACTTTTATGAATCGCACCAATAAATGTACCTGGACTGCGTAGAGGAGTGGGTCACCACAATATATATTAAAAACCCTGAACTTTTATGATTCGCACCAATAAATGTACCTGGACTGCGTAGAGGAGTGGGTCACCACAATATCTTAAAAACCCCGAACTTTTATGAATCGCACCAATAAATGTACCTGGACTGCGTAGAGGAGTGGGTCACCACAATATATTAAAAACCCTGAACTTTTATGATTCGCACCAATAATTGTACTTGGACTGCGTAGAGGAGTGGGTCACCACAATATATATTAAAAACCCTGAACTTTTATGAATCGCACCAATAAATGTACCTGGACTGCGTAGAGGAGTGGGTCACCACAATATATATTAAAAACCCTGAACTTTTATGATTCGCACCAATAAATGTACCTGGACTGCGTAGAGGAGTGGGTCACCACAATATATTAAAAACCCAGAACTTTTATGAATCGCACCAATAAATGTACCTGGACTGCGTAGAGGAGTGGGTCACCACAATATATTAAAAACCCTGAACTTTTATGATTCGCACCAATAATTGTACCTGGACTGCGTAGAGGAGTGGGTCACCACAATATATATTAAAAACCCTGAACTTTTATGATTCGCACCAATAATTGTACCTGGACTGCGTAGAGGAGTGGGTCACCACAATATATATTAAAAACCCTGAACTTTTATGAATCGCACCAATAAATGTACCTGGACTGCGTAGAGGAGTGGGTCACCACAATATATATTAAAAACCCTGAACTTTTATGATTCGCACCAATAAATGTACCTGGACTGCGTAGAGGAGTGGGTCACCACAATATATTAAAAACCCAGAACTTTTATGAATCGCACCAATAAATGTACCTGGACTGCGTAGAGGAGTGGGTCACCACAATATCTTAAAAACCCTGAACTTTTATGATTCGCACCAATAATTGTACCTGGACTGCGTAGAGGAGTGGGTCACCACAATATATATTAAAAACCCTGAACTTTTATGAATCGCACCAATAAATGTACCTGGACTGCGTAGAGGAGTGGGTCACCACAATATATATTAAAAACCCTGAACTTTTATGATTCGCACCAATAAATGTACCTGGACTGCGTAGAGGAGTGGGTCACCACAATATCTTAAAAACCCAGAACTTTTATGAATCGCACCAATAAATGTACCTGGACTGCGTAGAGGAGTGGGTCACCACAATATCTTAAAAACCCTGAACTTTTATGAATCGCACCAATAAATGTACCTGGACTGCGTAGAGGAGTGGGTCACCACAATATCTTAAAAACCCTGAACTTTTATGAATCGCACCAATAAATGTACCTGGACTGCGTAGAGGAGTGGGCACTGGGCACCACTATAAAATATATAAAAAACCTTCAACAGATCTGCATTACACTACACATACGGCTGCTCCTCCATCCTCTCCATCATATACATGTTGGAGTTTTAGCGTGTGACAACCTCTTGTTTTTGATAATGTCAGTGCATTTTGAATATTTTTCAATTTGCCCCACACCACTGAATGTACTTTATCTATGATACGCATCTATCTATCTTGACTGCGTAGTGTGGTGGCCCCGGTACACAATTTGGTACCGAGGCCACAATATAATTAAAAAACCCTCCACGTGTCAGAATTCCACCAAACAAGTATCTGGACTGCATAGTGGGGTGGCCCCGGTACCCAATTTGATACCGGGGCCACAATACCTCCTCCAAACATGGTACAGACAATTCGTCATTGAGATCCCAGACAGACAGGGTCAAAGTGTTATTGTTTGACTTTGTAAACCCAAAAAACTGTCCCTGTTGCACATAGTCGTGCAATGAAGACTGACTTTTTCATTTAAAGGCACGATCTTTCAAGTGTAGTGTTTGTAAGTCTAAGTCATATTATACTTTTGGTAAAATTGGTTTATTTTGTTCCTCTTTATGGTAATTAGTAATAGAATTAAAGTATGAAATAGAATTAAAGTATGAAATAGAATTAAAGTATTAAATAGAATTAAAGTATGAAATAGAATTAAAGTATGAAATAGAGTGGTATATAGAGTTGTAGTGTGGTATAGATAGAGTGGTCCACACAATATAATAATAATAAAACCCTCAACTGGTCTGAATTCCACCAAAAAAGTATCTGGACTGCGTAGTGTGGTGGCCCCGGTACACAATTTGGTACCGAGGCCACAATATAATTAAAAAATTGGGCATCAACTGTCACCGTTGTTTAATATCTGATACACCTAAATATGGACTGCACAGTGGAGTAAATTTGGTGCCGGGGCCACAATACCTCCTCCAACTTCCAAGTGTAGTGTTAATAAAGACAGACAGCGTCGAAGTGTTATTAGTTGACTTTCTTAACCCTAAAATTGTCCCTGTTGCAAATATTCGTGCAATGGACAGTTACTTTTTTATTGAAAGACTCAAGCTTTCAAGTGTAGTGTTTATAAAATATAAACAACAATACAGTAGTTTTAGAGCACGTCAATACCTCTTGTTTTAAATTATGACACGGCATTTTACTTTTGGTTTAATTTCTTGTATTTTTTTAAATTTGGTTTTACTTTTTGAACATGGCAAACGACTGTTGATTGGTCATATAATGCAAAAAAAAAAGGTCCAAGATGGAATTGTCCTTGGGCCCTCACACCCACCCTTATGTTGTTGAAATAGGACATGCACACTTTAACAAACCAATCATTTCAGCGACAGGGCCTACCAAACAACTTTGGCTGAAATGATTGGTTTGTTTGGGCCCCCACACCAAAAAAGCTATTCATCTCTCCCTGTACAGACTAAACAGGCTCTACTGAGGCAAGATGTCGTCCTCATCCTCAACCTCTGATTCCTCTCCCCCTACAGTGTGTACTTCCTCCTCATCACACATTATCAATTCGTCCCCGCTGGACTCCACAACCACAGGTCCCTCTGTAGTATCTGGAGGGCAGTGCTGTACTTCATTGAGGAATTGATTATTCATTTTTATAAACATCATTTTTTCAACGTTGTGAGGAAGCAACCTCCTTCGCCGCTCACTGACCAGGTTCCCCGCTGCACTAAAAACTCTTTCCGAGTACACACTGGAAAGGGGACAACTCAGGTAAAATAGAGCCAGTTTGTACAGGGGCTTCCAAACTGCCTTTTTTTCCTGCCAGTAACAATATGGACTGTCTGACATGTCTACTTGGATGGTGTCAGCAAAGTAATCATCCACAATTTTTTCTATTGTGACAGCATCCAATGCAGCGAGAGTAGACATGTCTGCAATGGTTGGCAGGTCCTTCAGTCCGGACCAGATGTTATCAGCATCCCCGCCAGTGCCTCTTTTGGGAAAACTGAGCTTTTTCCTCGCAGCCATAGATGTGGAAGAAAATGAGGGTGGAGCTGTTGGCATGTCACGGTCCTCTTCAGAGGACAATCTCCTGACCAGCAGGTCTTTGCACCGCTGTAGACTTGTGTCCGCCGGAAACAGAGACACAACATACGCTTTAAACCGAGGATCGAGCACGGTGGCCAGAATGTATTCCTCTGACTTTAAAAGAGTGACCACCCTCGGATCCTGGCAAAGCGTACGAAGGGCTACATCCACAAGAGCTACATGCTTGGTGTAATCGCAATGGCTTACCAGCTCCTCCCTCACTTTCTCCAGCTGCTTCTGCAACAGCCTGATCAGGGGAATGACCTGACTCAAGCTGGCAGTGTCGGAACTGACTTCTCGTGTGGCAAGTTCAAATGGCTGCAGAACCTTGCACAACACGGAAATCAGTCTCCACTGCGCTTGACTGAGGCGCATCCCCACTCCTTTGCCTATGTCGTAGGTGGCTGTGTAGGCCTGAATGGCCTTTTGCTGCTCCTCCATCCTCTGCAGCATATAGAGGGTGGAGTTCCAGCGCGTCACAACCTCTTGTTTGAGGTGATGGCAGGGCAGGTTCATGCTTTTTTGATGTGCCTCTAGTCTGCGGTAGGCACTGGCTGAATGCCGAAAGTGTCCAGCAATTTTGCGCGCCACCGCAAGCATCTCCTGCACACCCCTGTCACTCTTGAGGTAATGCTGCACCACCAAATTAATGGTGTGGGCAAAACATGGGACGTGCTGGAAATTGCCCATATTTAATGCCCGCACAATGTTACTGGCATTGTCTGACACCACAAATCCCCATGAGAGTCTAAGTGGGGTAAGCCACTGGGAGATAATTTCCCTCATTTTCTCTAATATGTTGTCAGCGTTGTGCCTCTTATTAAAGCCTGTAATGCACAATGTTGCCTGCCTTTGCATGAGCAGCCATTTTGTAGATGCTGCTACTGATGCAGCTGTTGCTGTTGCTGCGGAAGGGGATGCATCTACCCAGTGGGCTGTCACAGTCATATAGTCCTTCGTTTGCCCAGAACCACTTGTCCACATGTCCGTGGTTAAGTGGACAGTGGGTACAACCGCATTTTTAAGAGCACTGAGGACACTTGATCGTACTTCTCTGTACATTTTTGGTATCGCCTGCCTAGTGAAGTGGAATCTCGAGGGGATTTGGTACCGGGGACACAATACCTCCATCAACCCTCTAAATCCCACTCCACTGATGGCGGACACCGGGCGCACGTCTAACACCAACATTGCAGTTACAGCCGCAGTTATACGCTTTGCAATAGGGTGACTACTATCGTATTTTGTGGTCATGGCAAACGACTGTTGGACGGTCAATTGTTTTGTGAAAGACTTAGCGGTCTTACGACTTCCCCTCTGGGAAGATGACCGACTAACAGCAGCAACAGCAGCAGTGGCAGTAGTAGGCGTACCGCTGCAGGATTCCTCGGATGAATCCCGTATTGAGGAGGACTCAGTCTGGCTGCTGACTTGGGCTGCAGGACTGAATCTGATGGAGATTGTGGAGGAAGTTGACGAGGAGGGTGTTGCTGGTGTGTATCCAACTGGACCACGGGATTTAGGTGTCCCTGTACCGATGAGGGTCCTAGCCCCAGTTCCTGAACTAACCACTGAACTATGAAGGTTATTCAGGTGACGTATAAGGGAGGATGTTCCTAGGTGGGCAAGATCCTTACCCCTGCTTATTTGAGCTTTACATAAGCTACATATGGCCATACATTGGTTGTCTGGATTTGGATAAAAATAACTCCAGACCGAAGAGGTGCATTTTTTGGTCTTCTGACCAGGCATGACGATGGGCTTTTTCATCCCATGGACATCAGCTGTTTCCCCCCCTGGTGCCTCATTTACAATAACCACATCACCATCCTCATCATCAAGTTCCTCCACAGCGCCAGCTACATCATCAATAGCCTCCTCCCGAGCCACCTCTTCCCGTACAGTGATGGGAAGGTCAGGCTTGACAACCACCAACATCCTTGGACTCGCCTTGTGGATTTGTGATAATTTCTCTTTAGAAGGCAGAGTTGTTTGCTGTTTTGTTGCTGACAGCATAACTCTCTTCAATTTTTTGTAGGGGGGGGGAGGAGGAGGAGGGCTAAGATCCGTGGGTGAAGCTGAACCACTAGTCATGAACACGGGCCAGGGCCTAAGCCGTTCCTTGCCACTCCGTGTCGTAAATGGCATATTGGCAACTTTACGTTTCTCCTCAGATGATTTAAAGTTTCTCTTTTTGCTACTTTTTCTTAACTTGGGCTTTTTGGATTTTACATGCCCGGTACTACGAGATTGGGCATCGGGCTTGGAAGACGACGTTGATGGCATTTCATCGTCTATGTCATGACTAGTGGCAGCAGCTTCAGCATTAGGAGGAAGTGGGTCTTGATCTTTCCCTACTTTATCCTCCAAATTTTTGGTCTCCATTATATGTAGCACAAGATACTGCAGAATGTGTGAACTTGGTAATATTGCAGTACCAATGGACTTATACTGCTGGATTGGTTTTGCAAATTTGGTTATAATTATTATATATTTTTTTTTTTTTTAATTTTTTATTTTTTTTTACTTTTTTTTTATTTTTAAAAAACTTGGGAATAGTGGGGAAATAACTATGCCCTTAGAAGCACAGAGCACAGGACACAGCACCACTGGACTGAACAGGACACGGCACAGGACCCAGCAGCACTACGGAACTCAGCAGGACAGAGCACAGGACACAGCACCACTGGACTGATACTGCAGAATGTGTAAACTTTGTAATATTGCAGTACCACTGGACTTTTACTGCTGAATGTGTGAACTTGGTAATATTGCAGTACCAATGGGCTTATACTGCAGGATTGGTTGTGCAAATTTTGTGGTAATTAAAAAAAATTAAAGTAGTTTTTGGTATTTTTTAAAAAAACTTTTTTTTATTTTTTTAAACACAGGGGAATATTGGGGAAATAACTATGCCCTTAGAAGCACAGAGCACAGGACACAGCACCACTGGACTGAACAGGACACAGCACAGGACCCAGCAGCACCACTGACCTCAGAAGGACAGAGCACAGCACACAGCACCACTGGACTGATACTGCAGAACACAGCACAGCACAGCACAGCACAGCACAGAACTAAACAGCACAGAGGACCACCTAACACACCCTCCCTCTACCCTGATCAATGCCCGAGTGAAGATGGCGGCGACTAGCGGGGAATTTATAGGATCCGAGTATCGCGAGATCCGACAACGGGATTATGAGTCAGAGCCTCAGTTTCACTTTTGAATTTGGCGCCAATACCCGGATCTGTCTCGGATCCGACTCGGATCCGCAACGTTCGGGTGGGCTCGGATTTCATAAATCCGAGTGCGCTCATCCCTAGTGAAGATGTGTATTAACTGCTGTTCTAAAAAAGAGTTTTTAAAAATTATCTTATTGATTAAAACATTTTATTAAGAATTTTCATAAAACAAGAGACTGAAGACATTTGCATCATACCATGTAATATTCACTTAAGTTAGGCTGTCTTATTCCTACCCTCATACATATCTCCAAAATCATAAACTGTCAATGCGCTACGCCGTGGGTAACAACCAGTCACTTTTGCTGGTGTACTGTACCATCATGTAATGCTGTGGAAATGCAGCAGATAACTTATTTATTCATTATCCTTCATTCATACAGTGTGAACATATTCCACAGAGATGTAAATCAAGAGAACTTTATTCATGCTCACAAGTCCCTCATCGCAACTTAGTTGTTCCATGATCTAATGAAAGTAATATTTGTCATAGAGTCATCTTTGCCTTAAATAAGAGAATCAATCCCATCACTGAGCATCAGTGCGTCAACTACTTCACTTTATGTCTACAATGATTGTATCTTTTCATTTCTCACTTTTTTCCTTATCCTTTATCCCTGCTTAATATCCATATTTCCTATCAGTAATGTTACACATGTTAAAACCATATTGTTTTTTTCTCAACATAAAAAATGTATCTTGATTAATTTTATTATAGTATGACGTGAACAATAAACACAGATTCAGTGGGGTAAACAGGTTCATCTCCTATTTTTATAACAATGTGAATCCCTGGTTTTCATTACACTAGTTGAAAGTATTCAAAATTCTGCCATATTTCTATCCAGATGGGAAAGGCAACCCGGACATGTGTTATGAAGTGCTTGGGACCAAACAGGAAACACCTGTCCTGCAACACTACCCTTCTCCAGAGTTCAAAGCCCTGATGGAGAACCCCCAAGCCACTCTTCGTGTTTCTCTGTGTTGTTTATCTTTCATAAGAAATCTGAGCACATTGCTCGTGACATATTATTCGTTTGAAAAAACAGAATTTAGGTTAGTTTTATTTTAACTAAACATTTGTTATGTGATGGTGAAACATTGTAGAAATATTTATTTGTACAATACATTATAATTGATTAAGGATGCATTGTTTGTGTCTAAATGCTTCACATTCATTTAAGCAATTACTATCTATCACATAAATGTTTATTGCAATGTGTTAAACATGTCTGCATGAAGGATTGCTTGTATGTTAACCATTCCCACATCGAAAAAAAATAAAGTCAAAATTATTAATGAAATTACCTTTATGAATTCACTTTCCTGGTTTATTTTTCATATAGCTGTGTCATAGCCTTGTGCCATATTAAGGCCTGGATTTATGGAAACTGTTCGTTGTAAGGGCAACATGAAAGCTACTATCATGACTGTCATAGTGGGCAACATTTTAAAATAGGTTCAAGGGACACTGTGCTGCTGAACTGATGCATCTAAGCATGTTATGCAGGATACTGTCTTGATGACTTTATAGCACTATAACATCACCATAAAGTCATGTTCCTTCAGATTGATTATACCATTGTTTTTTATTTTTAAAAACTCCTCTTCAATAAATTCAAATTTATAAAACACAGAACGTAAGAATAGGTAGGACGAATTGCACCTAAAATTCAAAAACAGAGATATTCTAAAACCCAAGACTGTCCCAGGAAATTAGAGACAGCTGGCGGATATAGGCTGTTAGTGTCTGCAGCTGTGATGGTACATTAGCATCCTTTGCATGTTATACGCAGGTGGAGGGGGGTTTGTTACAGTACATGGCACACAATGGTTGAGGATTACGCATATTGGGCATGATGTAAAGTCAGACGCAAGTCCATCTGTACAGTGAAAAAAGCTCTTTTAGCCAAGGATCCGTTTCAGTTTGCATTCAGAATGAATTGCACCTCTTTGCGCTTAGAGAGGTGGAAGGGGAAAGTTAGTGGCCGAGACTAGCAATGTAAAGGCGTGTTCATATACTCTACATTCTATGCTGAGTTAAAAACAGCCACAGATAGGTCTCTAGGAGACACACCTTTTGTGGGTGCTTTCTGCTAGTGCAAAAGACCTTGCTGTATTAAAAAAAGAATTAAAAAAATTATTACATTTAAAAAAAAGCAGTGTACCACCTTCCACCTTGTGCTCGTTTGGGGAGGAGAAGCCCATTTTTATTTTGTTTTTACATTAATTTATTTATTCAGTAATATGCTTTACAGGGCTGCTGTGACTGACACACTTAATTGTGTCATGCACACGGGCCCCATAAGGTAGATAAAGAGATGTGTTTGTACAGTTTGCATAGTAATCTGAGATGCATGGATCTAAAGATCTGTGTGACTTGGAATACTGTGTAAATTACAGGATGCAATTTACACTTACCAGTTAAGTGTAAATTGCGCCCGATTCTACATCAGGCCCATAATGTGGTTCCGTGTTGTGTCAGATCTCTGATTCATATAACTGTGCAAAGTTCAATTTATAGTATGGTGCTGCCGGATATTGTGGTATTCCAATACAAATAATAATTATAATAAAAATATTTAAATTAATTACAAAAAAAAATATGGCAAAGTGTGGTATGCGATGCAATAAACTCTGCTCCATCTTTCCAAAATATACTGTTTTGTAAAACGCTGCAAAAAATGTAAAAATTATGATCTTCTGTCTTATGTTATATTGTACGTCTCTGTATCTTCATTTCTGTTTCTAATGGTTAATTCTGCTAGGAAAGCAATCTTTACTTGCAGCTGTTTGTAATCCATGGCACTGACTTGGTTGTTAAGGAGAAAGCTTGTACATAATTTAGGCAAAGCAATTTTAATCAAAAAGAGAATCCTATTATGTAACACCAATACATTCAAATCCAGATGTTTCTTTAATTTCCTTTATACACCTATCATGCTGAGCCAATTGGATAACAAAAGAGCAAGATCATTAAATATTCTGTGAGCACTAATAATAGAATAGTTATTACCAAGAGGAAGAATATATACTATTTAAAGCTGTGCCAGTGCATATCAGCAAAATTCATATTCTATTTTAGTGAATCCTCTCACTGTACATGTTGCATTGTGACACTTACCACAGGACTCTTCTAATACAAACCTTTCACTTTGGTGTTTGCCTTGGCAATGTAGGTGAGATCAGAGCTTGTACCGATCTTTGTGCTTTCTTTGAATCATCAATATTATCAATATTGATTATAATATTGATTATAATATAATCAATATTATCAGTTCATTAATACAATTATAATGTGAGTGGGAGCTGGCCTGCTGCTTGAGAAGGTGGAACTTAAATGTACTAGCCCATAAATGTAAAAGACAGGCGTAGTTTTTGGGGTGTGACAGTCTAAAGTGTTGGTTTACACTGATCACCTAATCAACCCTCAGGGAGGTAAGTTAACATGGGAATCTCCATGCAGACAATCCCTGTTTGGGTTCTCATAAGGCTAGCTGCACCTAAAGTTCATCCCATAGCATTGATCTAGTGACTGACAGCCATGTTCCTGATCGCACAGTAGCTAAATCATGGCTTTAAATAAAGTCATTAGGGCCAGGTCAAAGTTTCAGTTACGGTATTGAGCTGAAGGTCATACATTGGATACGAGACCTCGTTTACACTTTGTGGAGTAACACTTGGAGTAGAGGCTTAGAATTGTGATACATTTACATATTCCAAGTGAAACTCATATCATCTTTCATGCCAGGCCAGCATCTTCTATTTTAGTATGGCTACAGGGTCTTTGGACGCTGATATCAAAGATCTACTACAACAAAATGGCAAAACAACTGAGGGGCAAAGAAACCTTTTCATAATAAAAAATAAGAAGGATATATATATATTTTTCAAGCCCTGGCTAGCTGATGGGCACGAGTGCAAATGACCACAGGGTCCCTACACATGCAGATGTTTCTTTGTAAGTAGTGGGACACAGGTGATGTCACTTTGTAGTGAAATGCAATTAAAGTCATAATAATTTGGGCTCCAGAACATCTCTATCACAAACTGAACTCTTTATTTACGCTCCTCCAGCACGATAATCATAATGGTTTCAGCAATATGGTAATATTTACAGTTCTTTACTCCTCCAGCACAGCAATATTAATATGGTTGCAAGTATTTCCTTACTTCTCCTGCACAGTTTTTAATGGTATCTAGATGCAATATACCATAGCTCACATGTCTCTTACACTTTAGTACTATATACTTCACTGCAGTTCACCCTTTTCTGCAGAGGCATTCATATGGATGCTAACAGGCAGGCAGCTTCTCAATGCAGTTCTGACACACGCTGTGTAACTCTCAACTGAAGCTCACCCCTCCTCTGCGGGGATGATTTCTCCTTTGGGCTCTGACACTTCTCTCTGTGTATGCATAGCCCCTGGCTCTGACATTTCAGCTACACTGCCTCTTGCAGCAACCCTCTCTACCAGGGTCTCTCCCATGCAAAATGTCTCCCTCTCCCTTGGGGTTCTATTTAGTGATATGGGGTCCCCCCACTGTTGGATTAGGGACTCCTTCCCTCTGTATATGCAGCCACACTACTGCATGCAGTAATCCCCATTTCTGTTTTGGGGTCCTTTCCCTTATGAACTCCCCCACTCTTGCTTAGGGGACAGTAGTGATTGTCTCTAGGCAGCAGCCACCACTCACCCACTCCTGTGCAATGTCGGGGGACCCTGAAACACCCACCTCCACTGTCCAAGGTCCCCAGTTTCCACGTCTGCTCTGCAGGTACTGTCCCTATCTATGTCTCTTCCTGGGTGTCTTTCCCCCCCTTGCAACAGCCCCTTCTTCTTCTCACTCAGTCTATCACAGGCTGGACTGTGTTATCACCATAGCAACCAGCTTATGTCACTTTTCACAAACACCTAACTCGCCCTCTAGGTGACCCCTCATGTATTCACTGGGGTGCAGGGTTTACTAAAACGCCACTAGGGGGACGTTACATATATATATATATATATATATATATATATATATATAGTTCAGACACTGCTAGCTGGAGCAAAGTGATTCCCTTAATTAGACTTTTGAATAAGCAGCTTGAGAAATTGAAGGTGGAGATGAAACAAAAGTATGTCAGACTTGTAGATTAAGTACTTTATCAGCTTCGCCAGGATCGAAGAGTTATCAACATCTTGAAATCAGATCACCACATTTTGACGACTATGCTTGATCGTAGGTTTAAAAGCTATGTCTTCTCTTACTTTCCAACTGCCCCAGATCACAAGAGATGCATTGAGTTCCTGGTGAGCAAGTTGACAGCTGAAGTGGTACGCGACACGACGGTGTCCCCTACTTCAGTTTCTCAGGCTACTTCTACTAGGAAAAACTTAGCTTTTCCAAGGGACTCAGTGGTGATGCAGATGAGTCAGCACAACATTTTGACATTTGGTCAGGTCTAAAAGAATTGCCCAAAAATTGTGGCACCTCTGCCGTAGCTCCACCTGATCCTACTATCAATATCCAAAGAAGGGTGGAGGATTATTTTAATGACAGCGTACAAATAGACATGTTAGACACACCCTTTACATACTGTGAGGAAAAAAAAGGCAATTTGGAGACCCGTGTACAAACTTGCTTTGCAATACCTAAGCTGACCACCCTCCAGTGTGTACTCGTTAAGAGTTTTTAGCACAGCCGGGAACCTTGTCAGCGATCAATGTAAGAGGCTACTTCCTAAAAATGAGGAAATGATGATGTTCATCAAAATTAACTACAAATTCCACGAGGAAGGCCTTTACCGGCAATTACATCAAAGTACATAAACTTCTGTAATGGTGGATTACAGCGGGGATGAATTAGCAGTATGCAAGGATGATGTACACACTGATGAGGGTGAGGAGGATGAGTAGATTGCAGGTGGTGGGAACTATCTGAGAGAAGGAAGCTAGCTGATGCTGCAATGCTTATTAATATTTTAGGCATAATGGCATGTTGTCAATTTTATGTTTTTCTACAATAAAGTTTCACCTTAATTAAAGATGTGTTTTTTTATTTAACAAAGTAAAAGCTTTTTTTTTTTACATTTTTTTTTTTTAAATTTATGTTACATAGATTTCTGTAATGGTGGATTTCTGCGGGGATGAATTAATATTGTGTGAGGATGATATACACACTGAAGAGGGTGAGGATGAGGCTGAAGATTATGACAACAACATCTTGCCACTGTAGAGTTCATTGACAACACTGTTAGCTTAGCTGCCTTAAGCCCATTCTTAACTTGTTTTGTGGGGGCTTAAACAAACCATGCATTTCAACCACAAAAGTGGCACTCCTTGTTGTTAAAAGTGCTTGGTTTGTTAAACTGTACCTGCTAGCCCTCATGTTTCTGTGAGTTTGTTATTTCTTTTTAACATGTGGGTGGTTGGTAGTTCCCAAGAACAATTCCATTTTGCACCATTTTTCTTTTCTGTTATTGCTGTGTGCAATGTTTCCTAGATGTGCTATGAACTGCCGTGTGTTTATGTCATCACATATTTTGCTCTCTATGCTAGATGGAATGCTCTATTTGTTCTTATCCATGTAAATGTTAGTCAACAGCAAAAAAACAAAAAACAATCCTAGTGGTGCAAGAGGTAATATGGTCTGTTAATAAATTCTAGTAAGTAAGTTCCCATAGCTGTAAGGAAGCCTTTGTACTTACAAACAGGTCTAGATCCAAAAGTATTTTGAGAAGAAAAACAGCACAGTGAACACATTTACTCATAGCTTCAGAATACATTTACACTTTTCGTGGAAAACATAAAATCCACAATTTTTATTCAAAACATACATCTAAAAACAACATTTTCTTTATAAGCCTGCGATGAACAATGACATGTACTATTTAATTTCAATACGAAGATAATCAATTATCCAACTGTATATTGAAAAGGTTGACCAATTGTGTAAATATGGGTTTGTTAAGGAAGAACAAAAATAAGTTTGTAGCTTATAGCCCCTCTGCCACCCACTACACTAATATTAATGTATAAATGCATACAAAATTAAAATACTAATTGAAAAATAAAAGAAAATACAAAATTATGCACTTAATTTACTAGAATTGATATAAAAATCAATTATTTCCCATCTTTAATGCCTATATTAGTATGAAAGTTTATGTAAATATGCACACTTCACAAAATGTTTGCAACTCAACTTAGCATATTGCATGCACTGTAAAAATGTTTTTTAGAAACGCTGCAATAGTAGTAGTTGCAGAGACAAATGTAATTTTTTATGGGAACCGTAGTAGAAGATACGCCCTAAGTATGGCACTGTGGAACCCTTGTGGCACCTTATAAATAAAAGATAATAATAATAATTTACATTGTCCATGCTTGTAGAAGTTAAAGATATTTGTATCAAAAAGCAAAACTTACAAGCTAATGTTAGGATCGCGGCTAACTGATGAGCTTTTCGAACCAGACTAGTAGAGGTCTTCACCTTTAGCAGTCATCTTTCCCGTAGAACAAGGTGCGTTTGGAGGTACTCGGATGCCACAAGGACTTGACTCTATGGTAGTTTTAACTTATCAGTGTAACCGCAGTGCAGGGTAGAAGACCGGAATTCTGGAGGCAGAAATCAGGGACATGACTAGGCCGTGGGTCCAAAGCAAGCAGGAAGGTCAAAATATAAGCCGAAGGTCAGGGCAGGTAGCAAACAGGGGAATCCAGAAAACAGGCAAAGGTCACAACAGGAAAATCAGATCTCAAAATAGCCAAGTATCACAGATACAGGGAAGCAGGTCAGCAATTTGTGTACACACAGTGCACTATAACCTGCAGGGAGGCTTAAATACAGGAGGCAGCCAACCAGAGATAGGCACACACACATAGGCAATAATCGTCATGGGGCCGCCATAAATCAACACTCATATTGCCTGAGAAGGTTGATTGATAATAATGCCAACTGCGCTCGTGCTTAGCTGCAATTTGCCAGGATGCAGCACTATCACTGAAAGCATCCCGGTCATTGCCTAGGTGAAAAACCATAAGTGACATCCCGGCTGTTACCATGACAGCCGGGATGTGAGGGAAGCAAGCACCACAGCTTCTGACAGCTGCTCCATACATTGCAGTAACATACATCACAGTCAACCATCACTTTCTAATTTCCTGTCTTCTATATCTTTTTTCTTTTATAAACTTTATTAACAATGTTAAAATTACAATAACTCATACAGTACAGCAGATGTCAGTAGTTTCCAGAATAAGTATATAAATACAATGTCAGAGTTTCCACCTACTGGGGCCAGCTGGAGCAGTGTTGTGGCCTAACCAGCAGCAGCCCATCTACAGCACCCCGCCTCTAGGTTAGTGATACCGTGGGTTGTTAAGGCCACAGTGCATCGCTGGAGCCTATCTACATCCCACCGACCCACTGACAGATGAATTTGTCCAATTCATAAGTAATTTGTTTCTTATGCTCCTTCTTGCATAACATTAGGGCGCCTATGATGACTTCTTACCATCTGCATGCTACTGTACCCTTCTTCTTGATATAACATACATAGTTGATGAGGTTGAAAAAAGACACCAGTCCATCAAGTTCAACCTATTTTGGATCTCCTGCGATAATGTACTTATATTTGAAATTGATCCAGAGTAAGCAACCACCAATCTGTTTCAATTGTGAAAATCTCCCCAGACTCAATATTGCAGTCCTATTTTTACCCTATATCCACTACTATTCTTCATTTTAATTAACGGTCGTATCCCTGGATACACTTTTCCGCTAAAAATTTGTCTAACCCTTTCTTAAACATATCTATTGAATCTGCCATCAAAACCTTCCCTGGCAATGAATTCCATATCTTGACTGCCCTTACTGTAAAGAACCCCTTCCTTTGCTGGTTGTGAAATTTACTCTCCTTTAATCTTAGGGGGTGACCATGTGTCCTGTGTATAGTCCTTGGGGTAAAAAGTTCCCATGAAAGTTCTCTTTATTGACCCTTAATGTATTTGTACATAGTAATCATATCTCCCCTTAGACACCTCTTTTCTAAAGTAAACATGCCTAAACTGGCTAACCTTTCCTCATAACTTAATAACTCCATACCCTTTATCAATTTTGTCTCCCTTCTCTGAACCCTTTCTAGTTCCAGAATATCTTTTTTATACAGTGGTGCCTGGAACTGTACTGCATATTCAAGATGAGGTCTTAACAACAATTTATACAGTGGCAAAATTACACTATCTTCCCTTGCATCTATGCCCCTTTTTTATGCATGCCAATACTTTGTATGCTTTTGTATAATGTGTTACTTATGTTTAAATTGTAAAATTCATTAAGTCCTAATGGGAGAAGAGCACAGCATTGTAAAGGCAAACAAATACAAGATAAGCACAACCCTTTGAGATGCTTTTTATTTTGTGTTACATGTATATTTGAGATACATTCCTTAATAAATAGTAAGTCTGTGCCTATATAAGGTAGATACAGTTTTTAAGTTGATGATAATTGTCATATATTTGCTCTGGACGATCCACATGCTAAAGTTATATCTATCTCATGATACGTGTGTAACACCCCCTAGTGGCGTTTTAGTTAAACCTGCACCTCAGTGAATTCAGGAGGGGTCACCTAGAGGGTAAGCTAATAGTTTATGAAAAGTTACATAAACAGGTTACCATGGTGATAACCCAGCCCAGCCTGGAGACTGAGGGAGAAGAAGGAGGGGCTGTCATTAAGGGGGGATAGAGAAGAGGGAGGGAGAGGAGACACAAGAGAGAAGAGATGGTAGCTGGGGACCTGGGGGAGAAAGGGGTGGAAGCTCCCAGGCTCCCCCAGCATTACTTGGCTGTCTGAGGTGGTGACTGAGCCAGGGCAAGGAATGTGTGCCCTGAAGGAGGGGGAGAACTCCATGCCACTATAGATAACCCAAGAGAGAGGGGGACACTTCGCATGAAAGAGGCCCTGGAGTGAGGGCTGCAACAAGAGGCAAGGTAGCTGTAGTGTCAGATCCTGAGGCTGAGAGAACACAGAGTGACGTGTCAGAGCACAGGAGACATTATCCCCGCAGAGGAGGGATGAGCTGCAGTTGAGAGGTACACAGAGTGTGTCAGAGCTGCATGGAGGAGTAGCTGCCTGCCTATTAGCATCCATGTGAGTGCCCCTGCAGAACGGGTGATCTGCAGTGAGTATGGAGTGCAAGAGACATGTAAATTATGTTATTTAACATCTGGATAACATTAAGAACTGTGCAGGAGGAGTGATAAGATATTTGCAACCATGTTCGTATTGCTCATTAAGAACTGTGCTGGAGAGAGTAAGGAGCTGTATATATTTTTCTTTATTGCTGCAACCATTATGATTATCGTGCTGGAGGAAGAGGAGTGTAAATAAAGAGTTCAGTTTGTTATAGAGATGGTCTGGCGCCCAAATTATTGTGACTTCTATTACACTGCACCAAAGTGACATCACCTGTGTCCCACTAACTACAGAGAAACACCTGCATGTGCAGGGACCCCCTGATCATCTACACCCATGCCCATCAGCTAGCCAGGGCTTGAGAAGGAGGTGCACTGTGTCCCCTTTGCACCCCACAATACACACAGTGACAGGGGGTTACACGTGTAACTCAAAGTACAGAAGAGGAAATGTGTATAGACGCATAACTACACACAGGCAAACGGGCATCTTTTATGTTCAGGTCTAAATCACAACCTAGGTCTGACTAGTTATCAGTCACTTGTGTTAGATTGGATATGAAAGTCTTGCTCGTTATGAAAAGTTTAACTATAAGGTATTAACGATCAATCAACTTTCTAACGATTTACAAATGATTTTTTTTTATCCTGGAAAATTGTCAACATAGCGAGCCAGATGGATAAGGCATGTGCAACAAATAAATCATAAGGATATACAGATGATTATTTTCATAACCATCACCAGTTATGATTATTCAGTTCAGTTAAACTATGCAGATATAATAGACAACAAATGAACTATACAGAAAGAGTTTATAGTGACTTAGATAATATAAAATAATTTAATGGACTATAATACAGCTTTTTAATAATAATTGTGTTACGGAATAAAACAAAGGTTTTAAACCCCAAAGGGATTTATTAGAAACAATGATCACTAATTTAAAACCTCTGAACCGTTTCTGAATCCACATTTAGATTGCTTCCTTATATTCCTGATCGCAATGTGCCTGTGGGGTCACTTAAAGAGATTGAGAGGATTGAATAACTCATATCCTGAGAGATGAACTAAACCTAAGTCACTCTTTCTAGTGATTATCTCACCAACATGAAGCTGTGTTTTCACAATGGATTTATTATACAATATTATATTATTATATCCTTATAATAACAGAAAACACCTGAATGAATTTTCACATTCTGTGATGTTCTGATTAGCTTGAGATTTTGGGTTCTGATTTGCTTTGTCAAAACACCCCACGAAAGGTTTTGGTTCTGATTTCGGGTTTTGGGTTCTGATTTTTTTTTAAAAAAGCATAAAAAGTGCTAAAATCCATTATTTAGTTTTTTTTCACTCCTACACTATTATTAACCTCAATAACATTCATTTCCACTAATTTCCAGTCTATTCTGAACACATCACACCTCACAATATTGTTTTTAGTCCAAAAGGTTGTACCAAGGTAGCTGGATGTCTAAGCTAAGCGACACAAGTGGGCGGCACAAACACGTGGCCCAACACGTGGCAGGATCAGTGAACTTATATAGCAGTACTGCTGGACTTATACGGCAGGATCAGTGCCTTGCTTGCAGTCTCCTAGGTAATGCAAATAATCCGGTGAGGCTACTTGGTGGGAACAGTTATAATTGAATTGGGAACATTAAGTAAAACTCTAATTTTCTCCTAAAAGTCATGTTCTTTCTAGACTAATGTGGCCTTTTACCTCATGCAAAAATAAGATATCAATGTCACATATGCTGATTAAAAATGAATAACATCTTTTGTAGGAAGATGATCATCCAAAAAAGTGGTAAAGATTTTTAAAAATAAAAAGTTAAAAAGTAAACAATGTTCAAAAAATATTAAAAACTCTGCAGCGTGAGTACTCACGTATCCTGTAGTTGTTTATTAGATGTTTATCCGATACTTGATAGAATTCATTCAGATCTCCTTATCCGGATACTTATTGTATGTATCTACCGGCTGAGCCACGCTGAAGATACTGAGTGATGTATTAGTTTGAACTTCCTGGTTTGTTGGAACGCAAACTTCCGGTTTCGCCGGAAGTTTGAGAACTGCGAGATCTGACGGCTTGATGACGAGGTTTTGCCTCGTTCTGAGGCTCGTGATCGGCGGGAACCCCCGAACAGTGCTCGGATCCGTCTCGGATTGGCACTGTTCGGGGGGGTTCTGATTTGATAATTCCGGACCCGCTCATTTCTAATTTAAATGAAACTCCAGGGGTAGGAAGAGTGCATGCACAGGGGACAACCCTGGTGCAACAGACACTCACTCTGTCACTACAAGTAGAATAAACAGCATCTACTTCTATATTAGGTAAAAAAATAAAAAATAAAATTTTCTGTATTAACACTATAAAAATACACTAAGTCCGCCGTTCAAAAATGAGAAATTTAATATAAAAACACATAAATAACAAATATATTACATACTTGCCAACTCTCCCAGAATGTCCGGGAGACTCCTGAAATTCGGTTAGATCTCCAGAGCTCCCGAGAGAGCAGCCAAATATCCCGCAAATGGCCTCTTGCCGTCAAAATGACGCGATTTGCAGTGAATCGCGTCATTTTGGTCCCGCCCCCCACGGCAAAAACTTTATTTTGTAGTGAGGGGTGGGGCCAAAATGATGCGATTCACTGCACCCCGCCCCCCCGCACCCAACCACGCCCCCCTGCCTGGGATCTCCCGGAAACACCTCTTAAAAGGTTGAAGTATGATATATTACTTCAACAGATAACAATTAATAAACCACTAGAATGTCATAAAAGGTGATCACAGTGCACACTGGTAATATACTCTAAAGCAGCTGTTGATGAAATCACAATGCTCTTCAAAAAAATAATTTTTAGACGTTCCTGGAGGTGGTACACACTGGGCCTCGATCATGTGCACCTTACACGTGCACTTTACATTTGAAAGTACAATTGTAGGATCATTTATAGCAATATAATAAAAACATACAAATATACATAAGTGACAATTGTAAGACATTCCCAGTCACTGTCATTACTTATTTAAGGCATACTAGAAGTCAAACCAAAAGCGAAAAGTTGAGGTTATCAGGCTAAAGTGGTAGTAGGCAGTACAGTTCACTTTTCCAATTATGCAAAAGTAGGTTCAGAATGATTTTTACAGTTGCAGCTTAGAAAAGCTAAATATGGGTGTGGCTAGTGTTGTCTAACTTCTCAGATATGGCACACTTTCTTGCGTGCCAACATGTTGGAGGGCTGACTGGCATGGAAAACCGCTGGTTATACCTTTTGATGTTAATAAAGTTGTTCAGCGGTGTTAATGTGGATGTTAAGCCACAACGCTTTTATAGCTTAAGCTGGGTACACACAACAGAAATTTCGACCCACTTTTTATGCCGAGCAATTTTACATGCGATCGATGGTCCGATCGCTCGGTCCATGGACTGCATACACACTAGCCTTGTTTAGGACAAGAAAGGGAAGAGCGGACGTCCCGTTAGCGACTTTTTACAGCCATGTTGTCGTGAACAATGATTTAAATTCCGTACACACTGCAGCGACATTTGTGGGGAAATGTACGAGATACCGAAGACATAAGCATAAAGGGGCAGAGCTTTAGCTATAGTTACCTCCCTTCATTTCTATAAAATAGAAGTTTAGTAATATACATTACATTTAGAAAAACATTTAACTGCTAAAGTGGAATGCAATGAATATTCCCTAATAATAAATAAATAATAAAACCCCTTTGTATGTAATGGAATGCTCCATTCTCAATGTGCATCATCGCTGATTGGTCCACAGCAGAAACAAACGTCCATGTCTGAGTGTATAAAATGACAGAGGAACCTGTTTGGCGCCGAGGAGCGTCAGAAGATGGAGACAGAGAGAGTGACAGTGGGGGTTGCGGGTGAGTAGAAGATGTCAGTGGGGGTCGTGGGTGAGGAGAAGATGTCAGTGGGGGTCGCGGGTAAGGAGAAGGTGTCAGTGGGGGTCGTGGGTGAGGAGAAGGTGTCAGTGGGGGTTGCAGCTATGGAGACGGAGACGGAGAGAGTCAGAGATGGTGCTGGAAGGGCCAAAAAATGTTGGAAAAGTTAAGGTGGGGGATGGAGCAGTGGAGATGATGGTAAAAGTACTGGACCAGGACGACATTAAAAAAGGTCAGTAACCACTTTCGATGTTACTGTACAAACCTATCAAAGGCATCACTAAGGCATCGGATAAGCTAGTCCGGCACATATATAATGCAGCTAAGCTACAAATAGCTAGTGAGTGGAAGAAGGCCTCCCAACCTTCTAGGGAGGGTGTCGTAAAGAGAACTTGGCACACTGCATCCATGGAATATGTGACAAGTCTTCTCCATGACACAGTTCCCACGTTCCACAAGGTGTGGGATCCTTGGTATAGCTTTAACAACAGTTCTTATAAACTCTGTAGGCTCTCTCCCCCCTCCCTTCTTTCTCCAATCTTTTGAGACTCTACTCCCCCTACTCTCTCTTTGCTCCTTCTGTTTGTCTCCCCCCCCCCCATTTTTCTGGGTTCTCAGGCAGAGACATATTCCCAACCTGGATTGTCCCTCCCTCTTCCCCCCAGTCCCCTCCCCTCTTTTACCCCCAACAAAAAAATAAAAAATCCGGCAGTTTGCTCCTTCGCTTTTTATCTACAACATTACATGTTCTACCTCTGGTTATGGGAAAATTCCTTACTCTTATAATCACCCTGTAGATCTTTAATTGCCAGCTCCCTCCTGGAATATACCATGATGTGAAAAATATATTCATATATATTTTACTGTTTTTCTACGTTTTTTTATTTTTCTATACTGGAGTTTTTGTATTTTGCATTCTTGGTACTTGTTTACTGTCAGCGACATGTACTGTTGTGCTTTATATATACCTGCTGTTATAAATAAAAAGTTAAAAAAAAAAAAAAAAAAGGTCAGTAGCAGATGTAGTGTACCTGTATAGTAGATGTAGATGTAGTAGATGTATTGTCACATAAAGCAGTAGAAAATCCTAATTTATAACCTAATTTTTTTTTATGTCAGAACGAAGATTTAACGGTGAGAAGGCCGGTTTAGATACCACTGATACCACTAATGTTAGCAAACAAGGAGAAATTGAACAAGAAAAATATACTAAAGAAGTTCTACACCAAGGTATTTCAGTGAACATGTGTAGACATGTAAATGCTTTGGGCACATACCTGTACTGTTATAATAACCAAAATGGCGCCTGTTTTCCAGAATGCTCGGAGGTTAAGCCCGCTACTAGTGCGATTTCGCCACAGGGACCAAAATATAGATATAAACTGATCTCGAGCAGTGTGAAAGGTGAAAAAATGAGAATATTTATGAGGTAGATTGTAAATTACATATATAGAATTTAAATGATAAGCATTTTTATTTCCTTGTTTCGTAGATAAAGAAATCAAAGGGAATGGAAACGACATCAAGACCTGTTCTGCCACAAACCAGTAGCACCTTTAAAAATACCTTAAAAATAATACTCTGCAGTATTCAGCTCTCTGATTGGTATTTGCGCACTCACTTCTCATGCGGATCTTTTTGACAGCTGTGTGTGTTACAATTTGTGTACCTTTTTCTTGCAATAAAAATGTTGCTTGAACACTGTGTGGTTTATTCTTGGTAATTCACAATTATAGGTTAATAAAGGTTAATATAAATTTAATAGGTTATAAAGGTATAAGTGTATAAAGAGTAAATATGAATACATAGTCGCAAAGGGTAATAACACACGTGCTTTACACAAGTGTAATGGTCTGCAGCCAGACAGGTGCAATATACATCGATACAAAACACAGTGATGTGCGGATTCCGCACCACGTGGGACTGGGATTGACATAAAAATTAACATACACACGCCCCCCAGGTCGAGGAAGTATTGGAGGATTGTCGTGGATCCGTCGGAAGTTCATACACACTGCACAGTGGTAACAAGATTGAAACGAAAATATTAAACGGTACGACCAACCAAATGAGGCGAGAATCGTCCATTTGTGCAGACTTTCGACCATCGTGTAACTGTACACACTGACCCGACTTTTGAACGAGCGGTTGTATGTCGGCAGTTTGAGCCGATTATTGGACGAAAACAGTGTAGTGTGTACCCAGCCTAAAACAGGTTGCCATTTATTTAAAGATGATAACACAGATGAATGCAGTTACTCACAATTGATAACTTGTAGTACAGCAATATTCAACAGTAGTAACAGTTTCAGCAATCAGGCAGTAACAGTATTATGCAGTGTGTATTCTTATACACTCTTTATATGTAGATATAGATGCAGGCAGAATGGTAAAATGCACTATGCCTTTATACCTCTGTATATATGCTGGTATACAGTGTTATGCAGATGCAGTTGCGAGTTCCCTAATATATGCTGCACGTCCGTGTAGTTTATTTGTGGGCAGACAGATTCCTCCCTTATGTATATATAAGTAGATGGGAGCCCCCTGTCACCTTCTGTGTGCATTTGGGGACTTTTATATATACATATACAGAGCACAGCTAACAGTACTGCATTTGTTTTGGACAGACTGTCCTGCTATCTTCAACCTGTTCTTGTCACTTTCACCACCTGTTGCTGCTGGTGTCTTTAGGACAGTTGCTGCATGTCTGGATCCTGGAAAAAAATGTATACATGTAATACAGAAAGCACCAACCTGCCAAGGCATTAATTCAAAAGCACCTGTCTAATAATTAGGCGTCCCTCCAACCCAAACATTAAAACAATAGATCTATTTTCCTCCAACCAGCCCTGACACATTAAATCAATAGTATACACATTTAATAAATAGACCTATTTCCCTCTAACCAATCCCAGCAAAACATTATTAGCAATTGTGTTTAAAGTTTTAATTTCCCACAATGACCCTGGCATTAAATAATTCATATTCACATCTAATAAATAGACCTCCTCCCTAAACTCAGACTCACATTCAATTAATAGTCCCAAACCACCCCAGCATTAAAGGTCCCGACACCCCATCTCAATTTAGAAGGCCCCACTATTAAGTAAAATAGTATATTAATTAAATAAATTGACCTACCATCACCCCACATATAAAATAACACCCATTTAATAATTAGTCACCACCTAAACTGCACTATTGAACTAATTGCCTACCTCCCACCCATGTATTATTAAGACAGCCTCCTCCCTTTCCTCAAATCACACAATATACTAAAAACTCCCCTTTTCTCACACATTAAAACAGCCCCCCCTTTCACACATCAGAGCAGCCCCGCTTCCCCTCCACACACCAGAGCATCCCCCCCTTCCACACATGAAAGCAGCCCCCTCTTCCACAGGCAGGCAGGCAGGCAGCGCTATTGGAGCCTCCTCTCTGTCACAAGGGATGACACCTGTCACATGGTGCACGTACCATGTGACCTCTTTCAGGGGATTGAAAGAGGTCACACACAGGGAGAGAAGGGAGGGAGGAAAGGATCCGCAGGTGCGCGGGCACATAAAGGAAGGTGGCTGGTCCCGGAGGAGGGGCCAGCCACCTAATACCACACAGCCACAGGACTCAACCCTGGCACTCAATTGAGCTCTCTTAAGTATTTTTTTTAAAAAACACTCTAAAATTAAATTCAGCTGCTTCCTGGGGCCGGTAGGCTCTATGACCAATCTGCCTCTGGTATGTATATTTATATATGTAGATAGATAGAAAGATTTATTAGAGATGTTTGCTGACCCCTGTGTTTTGGTTTTGGATATGGTTTTGGTTTTAAAACCTCTTCGTGTTTTAGTTTTGTTACGAGTTTTGACCAAAAATCCTGAAAGGTTTTAGCTTTGGTTTTGGTTCTGGTTTTGGATCTGGTTTTATTTAAAAATGTTGAAAAATAGTTAAATGATGTAATATTTTGCTGTTTTTGCTCCTATATTACTATTTATTGCATTAACATTCATTTCCAGTCATTTACAGACTATTTTCTAATGATCTCTTCACAACCGTCAAAATTTTCACCAATTTTGACCAATGTCTGCAGCGAGCTGGCAGGCTAAAATTAGTGACAGAGTAGCGGTAAAAATACATGACAATTTAATAATTATTCCTCAACAAACAAAATTCATATTTTTGGGGGATGTGCTGCTCAGTGTCAAAGAAAGAACACCCGGCTGCTCACACTCAAGCACAACACACTGTTTATTGCCCGCTTAATTAAGATGTCACTGACTGCCCCTGACAAAATTATTTTGAATACAAAACAGAAAATACTTTCAATTTTAGAAGAAAAAAATATACTGGGGTTCCTGCTACACTGCTGCTCACACTCACACTCAACATCTGTTTTTTTGGACGCCTAATAGAGGTCACTGAGACTGCCCCTCACCAAATGTAGAATTACTTTTACTAGAAAAGAGAAAAGATTTTAAAATAGATTAAAAAAAATTGGTGGAAGCTGCTCACAGTTAAACAGTTTTTTTCTGCTTCATAAAAATGTCACTAAACCTGACCCTCACAAGATTGCTTGGATACATTGAAATGTAATATAAAGGTACAGCGTCATGGTTACATAGCTATCAGCTGTGATGTCATCCATGTTCTGCATTATGATGTCATACCTGTCAGGGTATAAGTTGCTGTCTCCCTGCCCAGGGCTTCAGTTACTCAGGTACTTTTACCTGGACTAAGGTGACAGTGAAGAGTGAGGATGGCTGAAATTGTCAGAGAGCTGTGGGAGAATATGGACGTCCTTATGATACATGATGCTGCTGTTCCTGCTAGTGAAGGTGAATCACCAAATCAGTGGGATGTCACAGTCATATAATCTTTAGTTTGCCCAGTTCCGCTTGTCCACATATCTGTGTAAGTATAAGTGTACAGTGGGTAGAATGTAGAGATGCTCACTGACCCTCGTGAACTGGTTTTGGTTTTGGTTTTGGACCTGGATTAACTTTGTGTTTTGGTTTTGGCAAAACCACCCTCGTGTGTTTTAGTGTTGGTTTTGGATTTTTTAGAAAAAATCCTAAAATATGCTAAAATCACATCATTTTTCTTTTGTTTTGATCCTACATTATTATTAACCTCAATAATACAAATTTAAAGTCATTTGCAGTCAATTTTGACCACCTCACAGGTCACAATATTATTTTTATACACTTTCGGACAAATACTGCAGCTGGATGGTAAGCGACAGAGCAATGACACAAACACACGGCAGTTCCTAGCACATCAAGGACACATTGGCACACAGCAGTGGCAGAAAAGATAAATGGGGGTCCGCCCTCCCTCTCACCCTCCGTGATGTTGGATCTTTAAAAGAAATTCAAAATTCGCGAGATCCGAGATCCGACGACGTCACGATGATGTTTTGCCTCGTTTTCAATTTCTAGGTCGCACGACAGTACCTATCGGTTTGGTACTTGGATCCCCTAAGTTTGGGTGTGTTCGGTTCTGGAGGAACCGAGCCTGAGCATCTCTAGTAGAATGGCATTTTGTAACCAAATAATTAAATTTTTACAAACCTTCTTGTACAGGTGAAGAATAGATTTTCTAATAAAATGGTGTCATGATGGAATTTGAAAATGGGGACAAAAGACCTCAATTAACTGTCTAAAACCAGCTGCATTAATAGTGGATATTTGATGCAGATCTAATACTAGCATAGTCGCCATGGCATCTGTGATCCGCTTTGCGACTTGGTGACAGCTTTCCTACTTGCTTCCTCTTAAAAAGGATTGTACAACAGTCAATTGTTGTAAACCACTAGTAGTCTTCTTCTTGGTTTGCTTCTGGGATGAAGATCCACCCCCAGCAGCAGCAGCAGCGGGACTAACGCTTAAGAATTCTTCTGAGGAATCCTGGATAGTGGAGGAGTCATCTTGCCTTAGTAACTTGGATACAGGACTAACTCCGTTTGCTATGAGGATATTGATGGGGAAGGTGTTGTGGGTGTAGATTGCAAGTGTCGAGATCTAGCTAAGAGAAGTGACCTAGCTGATGCTGGACTGCTTGTTGTTATTTTTTTTAACATAAGTTTCAGATTTTCCCAACAGCTTGCCATGGACTCGCTTCCTAGATGTTTAAGGTCCCTACCTCCACTAACTGTGGCTTTACAAATGTTACAAATGGCTAGACAACTGTTGTCAGGATTTGGATAAAAATAATTCCACACATAAGAGGTAGATTTTTTTGTTCGTATACCCAGGCATGACAATGGCCTTCTTCTTATCACATGCAAGAATGGCTTCCACTGGTGCAGGACTTACACAAACAACATCATCCTCATCAACATCCTCATTAGCACCGTCGTCAGCTACACAAATATCCCCTCCTCCTGTTGCAATTCCAAAGTGGCATCTTCAATTTGTGTATCACCGGCTACACTTGGGCTGCACATCCACCAGGGGAGGGATGGCAGACTTTAACCCTGGGGGGCAAGCACACAGCATTGGCCCATAAGTAGCGGCCCATCCTTAAAGGGTGGTTTTTGGTACAATATATATTTATATATATATATATATATATATAAAGATGCTATTTTAGTGTTGCTTAATCCATATATATATTTTTATGCCCAGGCCCAGAGCTGGATTAGGGCTCTGGGGGTGCCTGAGCACTTTAAACAGGGTAACCCCCTATGATGTAGCATGGTTATCATTTTAGACAAGTACACAGACAATACTGTGTGCACTACTGTTAGGTGCACACAGTTCTGCTTTTACGATCAGTACACGGTGAAGCGAGACATACCTGCCAACTGTCCTAAGCGGAACAGTCACTCAAATTCGGGACTGTCCCACCAGATTCAGAACAGTTGGCAGACTGTCCTGCTCTCTCCTACCTGTTCTTGTCACTTTCACCAGTTGTGGCTTATGGTTACTTTAGCTCATTTGCTTGTTGTCTGGAACCTGGAATATTAGAGGTCATATTTGGAAATGAAATGGGTACATAAAATTTTGAAAACTCCAACCAGTCCCAGTGTTAAAGAGCACCCATGTTTTATAATTAGGCCTCCCTCCAGCCACAACATTAAAATAATAATATTCACATTTGCTAAATAGATCTCTTTCCCTCCAACCAACCCTGACATTAGATAGCAAACACATTTAATATATAAACCTATTTCCCTCCAAACAGCCCCAACAATAATTTAAATAGCATTTACATTTAACAATATATATATACTGACTACACACACACTATATATACACTGCCCACACACACACACTATATATACACTGCCCACACACACTATATATACACTGCCCACACACACAATATATATACACTGCCCACACACACAATATATACACTGCCCACACACACACACACACAATATATACACTGCCCACACACACATATATATACTGCCCCCCCCCACACACACACACTCACAATATATACACTGCCCACACACATAATATATATAATGCCCACACACACACACACACACTATATATATATATATATATATATATATATATATATATATATATATATATATATCTATCCTGCCTACACACACACACACACTTACCTTATTCCACCCTCGAATCTGCAGCAGATCACACATGGGACGGAACCTGTCACATGGTGCGCATCCCATGTGACAAGCCACAAAGAGAGGATGGGAGGGAGGAGCCACGGTCATTGATGAAAGGACTTGGGCCGGTTCATGCACCGGCCCAAAATAGTAATTTTTTGGTCCGGCCCTGACATCCACACATCTGCAGAAATGCCGAAAGGAGGCTTCTTTACGAGTACAGTATCAGAAAGTTCAGGCTTACATATAGCACTCGTGGATAGATTCTCCTTAGGGATTTATGTCATTTCTGAATCTGAACATGCAGTTTCTTCTAATGTCTTACTGTTTTCTACCAGCTCGGCTTTTACACGTAAAAGTATTTGGGCACCACTTTTTGAGTCAGAATGGCAAGGTCTTGTTTAGTCATGACTGACCTTACAAGAAGTTGCCGCACTGACATTTGCAGAACTAGCATTTATAGAGAAAGGCAAAGACCTGATTCTTTCCTTTCCACTGCTTGTGTTTAATGGCATGTTGGCAATTACATTTTTTTCTGCAGTTAACTTTGCCTTGATTACAGGTGTTTTTTTGTTTACCAAGGTAAAAGGTGTTTTCTTTTACATTTTTGTTTTCTTGACTTAAAAACACTATGCACTTTAACATAGGCTTTTGCAAATGACATAGAGAGAATACTATCACCATGACTGCTGCCAGAAGCTGCTTGGTGCTCCTTGTCTTCTGTGGACTGATGTAAATCCATTTTGATGGCACAGTACAATGTGACTGGAGATTTTATAGAACACTGCCAGCCCTATTATTTTGCTTTCAGCACTGACAGTGAGAAATAGCACGTAGACTGTAGAATGGCAAAAACACTGGCACATCTGCTGTTTCTGTAAGTGCTATAATAACACAGCACAATGTGACTGGAGATTTTTAAGAACACTGCAAGCCCTAGTATTTGAATTTCTATTTCAGCACTGAACACTGCCACCTCCTCTCCTGTTTCTGGGTGAGCTTAAGCACAGTAGAAAGTGACTGGAGACTTTTAAGAACACTGCGAGCCCTATTATTTGAATTTCTGATTCAGCACTGAACACTGTCACCTCTCCTGTTTCTGTGTGAGCTATAACTCTGTAAAATGTCACTGGAGAGTTTGAAGAACACTGCCAACCCTTCTCTTTAACTTGCATTAATGACGCTGCCCAACTGCACATAAGACTGACAAGAATCCTACTACCCCTTCTGTGTCTTTCTGTGAAATGGCACCAGATCTCCCTTGGAGGGTGGTTCATATAGAATCCAAAAATTTGCGAGATCCGATGAAGCGACAATAACGTTTTGACTCATTTTCAGTTCCGAGGGCACGCAATCAGATCGGCTATGTTCGGATGAGCTCAGTTTTCCGAAAACTGAGCCCGAGCATCTATACTTAAGACACAGTGGGTCATTTCGAAAGCAATGCAGGGCAAATGCTGCCAGTCCTTTGTTATAAAAATACATGAATCCATTTGCATTATCTGCGACTGGTTTATGCCTCTGTCCTCCTACTTGTTTAGTTTTCTACTAACACATCCTTACAATATTCCTTCCATAGGAACATACCTGACTTTGTTTAATAAGTTTAACTATTACAAAACATGTTGGCACAATCGTATTTTATCAGTCTGCCAGAACAGCATATGAGCACCTCACCACACAGTTACATATTTCCCTGACATCCTGAGATGCAAACTACCAGTCAAATCTCTTTCTATTTAAAATATATAAAAATGTGTACTGTGTATTTCAAAAAAAGCATTAAAAATAATCCTTATAATAAATGGCTAACCAGTGTGATCACCACAAAGGTGAAATGCTTCAAGCATCTGCAAGAAAATATTTCTTTTGTAATAATTGTTTATGAGCTCTAAATGTGCCCAGTTATTGCTGGTGGTTTGAATTAATAACAGTGCAGGGAGGGTTGGCAAAGAATGGCATAGCTATTTCAAGGGTTTGCTGGTGATATACTAAGTGCAAAGGAGGCAGGATTAACTATATTGTCAGTGCAATGGGGGCTAACCATATGTTCAACAAAGTGATCTGAGAATGTGACCAGTGCAATGTAGAAAGCAGGCAATGGAATCAATGCAAGAACCACTGAAGTATCAACAGAGCTGGAATAAGGCATTATGGGGCCTGGGGCACTTAAGACAGGAGGGCTATCATTTTAGGCAAATACACAGGCAAAACTGTGCAGTACTGTTAGGTGCACGCAGTTCTGGCTACAGAAGCAGTACAGTGTGAAGCGGGAAATACCTCCCAACTGTCCTTGTAGTCAGACCAAGTGAGTCAGTCTCCCAAATTCAGGACTGCCCCACCAGATTCAGGACAGTGGACAGTGATAGCACCCATTAAATAATTAGTCACCACCTAAACTGCATTATTATTGAATTAATAGCCTACCTCCCACCCATGTGCTATTAAGATAGCCCCCCTCCCTTTCCTCAAATAACACATTATACTAAGATCTCCCCTTTTCTCACACAGTAAAACACACCCCTTCAAACATCAGAGCAGCTCCCCCTTCCACACAACAGACCAGCACCCCCTTCCCCTCCACACATCAGAGCAGCCCCTTTTCCCCTCCACACATCAGAGCAGTCCCCCTTCCCCTCCACACATCAAACCAGCCCCCCGTCCCCTCCACACATCAGAGCAGCTCCACCCACCCTTCCCCTACACACATCAGAGCAGCTCCCCCCATCCCCTTCAAACATCAGAGCAACCCTTCTTCCCTTACACACATCAGAGCAGTCCCCCTTCCCCTCCACACATCAGAGCAGATGCCCCTCTCTCATCCACCGATCAGAGCAGCCCTCCTTCCCCTCCACACATCAGAGTAGCCCCCCATTCCCCTCCACACATCAGAGCAGCCCCCTTCCCCCCCATACATAAGAGCAGTCCCCATTCCCCTCCACACAACAGAGCAGCCTCCTCCTTCCCCTCCACACATCAGAGCAGCCCCTCCTATCCCTTCCACTCATCAGAGCAGCCCCCCCTTCCCCTTCACACATCAGAGCAGCCCCCCCTTCACTTAATTTGTTACTGCAGGCAGACAGCGCTGATGGAGACTCCACTCTGTCACATGTGAGGGCACCTTTCACATGGTGCATGTCTCAAGTGACTTTTGTATAAGGATTGGAAGAGGCCACACACAGGGAGATGAGGGAGAGATGAAAAGAGATCCGCAGGTCCACGGGCACATTAAGGAAGGTGACTGGTCCCAGCCACCTAACGAAACACAGCCACAGCACTCATACCTGGCACTCAATCGGGCTCAATTAAGTTTTTTGTTTAAACACACTAAAAAATAAATTTACCGGCCTCCTGGAGCCACCAGCCTACCGAGAAAAGTCCTGGTAGGGTCTATGGCCAATCCGCCCCTGCCCACACCCAAAATATAGCCAATACAGAGGACAGTGCATGAGAGGAGCAACATTACCTACCTAGGCACCCTTAGGGCCATATACAGTGACAGGGAGCTAAATAAAGTTAATGCACAAAAAGAAATGTAAGTAAATTCTATAGATTTATATATAGATAGGTACATAGATCATATATATTCATCATCAGCTATTAGATAGGGTCACGAAGTCCGCAGAATTGTACAGAGAACTCTTTCACAACAGTCCCTGCCTCAATAGAGCTTACAGTCTAAGTTCTCTAACACAGACATACAAAGAAACTAGAGTCAATTTGATAGCAGCCAATTAGCCTACTAGTATTTTTTTAGAGTGTGGAAGGAAACCCACGCACACACGTGAAGAACATACAAACTCCACATAGATAGGGCCCTGATCGTTTGGAGTAAGTGCTTTATTGTGTATTTCAAAATTGGGTATTCCATATGTTATTTGTAGCACTTCCTCCTTGGTTGAGATATTGCGCAAAGGGATTGCCTCGGGATAGCCTTAGATTAGCGGGTAGCATAATCCATCATTACTAGGATATTCTGATGCACCCCAGCAGATTTTAACAAGGGCCCAACAAGGTCCATGACTTTCCTGTCAAACGGCACTTCTATAATAGGCATGGGCGTTAGTGGGCTCCTGAAATGAGGTCTGAGAGCATGATACTGGCACCTGGGACAGGAAAAACAAGATTCTGACACCTCTGTATGCACCCCTGGCCAAAATAACCGCTTGTAAGAACATCTCAGTGGTTTTTTCTGCCCCTAAGTGACATATTGTGATGGACACATGAGCTAGGTCTACCGCAGTTCTCCTTTATGACTGGGAAACTACCCGCTGTTCTACAACATCCTCACCCCTTTTTGTCATTTGATACAAAACCTCATTGCAAATGGCCATGTGTGGGTAAAGTCTGTCACTAGGTTCTACTTGCTCCCCATCGTCATCATCATCAACATTTATTTATATAGTGCAAGCAAATTCCGTAGCGCTTTCCAATTGGGAACAAACATTAACAAAACAATACTGAGTAATACATACATACCGAGAGGTAAAAGGGCCCTGCTTGTAATCTATGGGACAGTGGTAGTTTGATACAGAATGGCACATGCTACATCATATTGCACATTGTTCCAACTAGAATGCAAAGGTAAAAAGTGGGCTGTGTGATCAGCAACACAGCAATGTTGGTCAGATGGTTGTTGTCTTGTGTTAGCTGTGCAGAGAGTGGTAATAGGGTAACCCAGGGAGATTAAGATGGTGGTTGAGGAATATTATAAGCTTGTCTGACGAGGTGTTTTTTCAGTGAACGCTTGAAGGTTTCAAGACTAGTAGAAAGTCTTATTGTGCAAGGGAGGGGATGCCACAAAATGGGTGTAGCGCAAAAAAGTCTGGTACGCGGGAATGGGAGAATGTGAGGAAAGTGGAAAAGAATCACAGATATTGTGCAGAACGGAGGTATCGAGTTGGGGGATATTTTGAAACAAGTGAAGCGATGTATGTCGGTGCAATTTTGTTGAAGGCCTTATATGTTAGTAGAAGAATTTTATATTGGATTCGTTGAAAAACAGGCAACCAATGTAGAGACTGACAGAGTGGCTCAGCAGAGGAAGAACAGTTTGCAAGGAAAATCAAATCTAGCTGCTGCGTGCAAAAAAGATTGTAATGACTCGAGTCTGATTTTGAGAAGACCAGTTAGGAGGGAATTGCAATAGTCGATGTGGGAGATGATGAGTATATGAATCAAGAAGTTTGCAGTGTCTTCTGTGACATATGTGCTTATTCTGGAAATGTTTATTAGATGTATGTAACATGATTTAGATATAGAGTTGATGTGGGGAACAAAGGATAGCTATGATTCAAGGATTACACCTACCCAGCGAGCTTACAGGGTGGGATTTAGGGTCATGTTAATAATTTTCACATTATCTAAAGCTTTTATTAGAGTGGGTGTCTTCTAACTGTTCTGGCGCAAAAATTTCCTTCCTCACCTCAAGGTTAGGCATACTTTCAGCTCTGTCTACTGCTTCTCCTTCTCCTGTGACAAGGGTCTCATTTTGACCCTCATTATGCGCTATCTCACTGGCCATACTAGTAAACGGAAATGACGGAATGAAGTTCACAGGACACAACCACTGCCAGCGGACAGTCAAACAGCTCTATGATACCCACACCTGAGAGCATACGGGATTCCCATAGTTTCTAAAAATTGAGAATATATATATTGTGAAAAGCGCACAAAAAAAATTGCTGCTGACACAGATTTGCTGAACCACTTTGCTGTTTTATTCAGGCTTGTCAGGATGGAATGAACAGCTACTCTAGTGGTTTCAGCAATCACACCACAAATATTTACAAAGTCATGTGACCCTAACACTGACTGGACAGATAGTTCCCTCACTGGTCACTGGACACTCATTCGCATTCGTCGCACCACCCACAGCACAATTCCAGCTATACCTTCTTGCAGCTTTTACTTCCTACTACTAATCATATCTTAAACTTTGTTGCTGCTTTTCTGGATCCTGGAATGGATCCTGGAATGTTAAGCCTGGTTTGAAAAAACAGAACTGACATTAAATAATTAGAATTAATATTTAATAAATAGCCCTCATTTTCCTTAAACCCAGCCCCACATTCAACTAATAACCTCAAACCACCCCATCATTATATTAATAATCCCACCATCACAGTTTAAATGAATGAGCACCACCATGACTCCACTATTAAATAGCCCCACCATCAAATAATTAACCCCCACTATCCCTGTACCAATAAATAAATAGCTCCCCCACCATTAAATGATTAATCACAACCTTAAAAAATAATCAATTGAATGAATAGCTCATGTTCCCCACACATAATACATTAAGAGTCCCCACTCACACTTACCTTCTTCCATCTGGCACTGTACATTACAGAAGCAGACTCTTCTGTCTTTTTATCTAGCTGTCTGCAGACGTTGGGATGGTTCCCTTGTCAGGTGGCACAGACAAGGTGAGGGAGGGGAGGAACAGATCAGTATGATCCACGGCCGCATGCAAAAAGGTAGATGGTCACAGGGGAGGGACCAGTCTGTCAGTTATTGGAAGCATAACTTGGACAGGTGTTTCCAGCCAACTGGAACCCACCTTTGTGTGTGCTCCTGCAGCTGTACAGGTGAGGGAGGTGCCTCTCAGTATATCTCCCACTAGACACAGACATGGGGGTAAATGTATCAAGCTGTGAGTTATCCAGCAGGTTTGAAAAGTGGAGATGTTGCCTATAGTAACCAATCAGATTCTAGCTATCATTTTTTAGAATGTACTAAATAAATGATAGCTAGAATCTGATTGGTTTTTCAAACCTGCCAGAAAACTCTCAGCTTGATACATTTACCCCATGATGTGCCTGTCTAAGTCTAATTTTCTCTGTTGCTTACAAGTTGCCACAGTTCATTTGTGGTAAGTAGATACTGAATGTGACTGACAGATAGCTGTATGCCAGATAGGATTTATGGAATGGCCTGGAAAGAATATGGTCAATGGCTATAGGATTACAGACTGTCTCTGAGTTTAACTGTATTACAAGGACTATTTATTTGTTTTTGTGCCCTATTTATGCTGGTAGTCACAGTATGGACTAATATCCACTTAAGCATATGTCAATGCTCTATAAATACATTAATGTTTGATAAAAGTGACATTTTACAACAAAAAATAGAATGTACAATTAAATAAATGTATGTATATGTTATATATTTATACTCCCCCATTAATAAGCAGCATTTTACCTAATTTACAACTTACAAAGGAGAGAAAGTGAAAAGCATAACTGAAAATTTGCGCCACTTACTCAAGGAGCTTGAAATCTAAAGTAATAGAAAATCCATACTTATGGATTAAAGTTAGCAGATCATCATATTTTCACCTTAATAGTAGTTTTGTTCCTTTCAAGTAATACATATAACAAAGTTTCTTTTCATTTATCTTATTTAATATTACTGCAACTTTTTTCTACGGAGTTTAATTGTTTTTTACTGTATGTGCAAATTTGCACTAGCAGGTGTATATAAATTAGCATAGTTAGCTGCAACTAAACATATTCTCAGGTATGATTCTAGGAATACTACATTTTGGGTATAATTCTAGGAGGTATATTTACTAAACTGCGGGTTTGAAAAATTGAAGATGTTGCTTATAGCAACCAATCAGATTCTAGTTATCATTTATTTAGTGCATTCTACAAAATGACAGCTAGAATCTGATTGATTGCTATAGGCAACATCTCCACCCTTTAAACCTGCAGTTTAGTCATAGTTGCCTACTCTCCCGGAATGTCCGGGAGACTCCCGAATTTTTGGGAGTTCTCCTGGACTCCCGAGAGAGTAGGCAAAAATCCCGGAACCAGCATCTCCCCGTTGTTGTAAATGGTGGGGGAGGGGCTAACCGTGGCATCGTGACCCCGCCCCCTGCTACGATTGGCCAGAATCTCCTAAGATTGGCAGGGGTGGGGCCTAACGGCGCACCAGACGTGACCACGCCCCCTCGACGTACTTCCTCCCGGACAGCTGGTGTCAAAAGTAGGTAAGTATGAGTTTAGTAAATATACCCCCAGAAATACTAAATCTGGTGTTACAGCACACTAAAAGTTTTCTGCACATATCTTTTTAATTATTTAGTGTTGCAATACAAAATCTGTTTCGCTATTTTATAGAGCCTTGCTCTAGTGTTAGAAGGTTTCACACGTTCCTCATAAAAATGTGACTATGAAATACGCCTTTCCCAGCTACAGACAGGAACAACAGCTTTTGAAGTGTAATTTATAGCTTGTTAAGCTAAGTGACCAATGGGCATCCTGTGAACAAGTAGAGTTAGATTTCTCCTAAACAAATGAAAATGTATATTTCACAGTCTGTTTTACGAATGATGATAATATAAGCCACATGGAGAGGAGCTCCACATTTCTGGTATAACAGTGTATATAATATTATATTCACTGTGCCCTCATTCATGATTGTAGATGTTGGAGGATGTTTAAATGCCCAGGCAGAATTAAGTGGTTTAACCATCAGAAATTTATTTTCTGAATAACAACGTGTCTTACTTTTCAACATTTGCTGCACATAATCCAAACCTAAAGGAAAATCCTTCATCATGTACAATTACATGAATTTAATAGAGAAGCCCAGTAAGAGGCTCATTTAGAGCTTGACACATTTAGCAATCCAAAGCATGGTTCTTATGTATGTGATGTTGTACATATCACAAGATATGTCCAACTCAAAAACAGCAATACTTCTGTGTAAGCTGTACAAATGTGCATACTTACGCCATACAATAGCGTATAGATGTCTTGACATTGAAGGTAGCATATGCGAAAGTCATATTACACTATTCATACACAATACAATGTATTGAAGTGTCACATACAGAAGAGAGGTTTGTGTCATGGCAGCATTATTAACAAATGCAAAAGTCCCATTTTTCATATAATATGTAATAGAGATGAGCGCACTCGGATTTATGAAACCCGAACGTTGCCGATCCGAGTCGGATCCGAGACAGATCCGGGTATTGGCGCCAAATTCAAATCTGAAACTGAGGCTCTGACTCATAATCCCGTTGTCGGATCTCGCGATACTCGGATCCTATAAATTCCCCGCTAGTCGCCGCCATCTTCACTCGGGCATTGATCAGAGTAGAGGGAGGGTGTGTTAGGTGGTCCTCTGTCCTGCTATATCTCGTGCTGTTCAGTTCAGTGCTGTGCTGTGCTGTGCTGTGCTCAGTCCAGTGGTGCTGTGTCCTGTGCTCTGTCCTTCTGAGGTCAGTGGTGCTGCTGGGTCCTGTGCTGTGTCCTGTTCAGTCCAGTGGTGCTGTGTCCTGTGCTCTGTGCTTCTAAGGGCATAGTTATTTCCCCAATATTCCCCTGTGTTTAAAAAAATAAAAAAAAGTTATTTAAAAAAATACCAAAAACTAATTAATTTTTTTTTTAATTACCACAAAATTTGCACAACCAATCCTGCAGTATAAGCCCATTGGTACTGCAATATTACCAAGTTCACACATTCAGCAGTAAAAGTCCAGTGGTACTGCAATATTACAAAGTTCACACATTCTGCAGTATCAGTCAAGTGGTGCTGTGTCCTGTGCTCTGTCCTGCTGAGTTCCGTAGTGCTGCTGGGTCCTGTGATGTGTCCTGTTCAGTCCAGTGGTGCTGTGTCCTGTGCTCTGTGCTTCTAAGGGCATAGTTATTTCCCCATTATTCCCAAGTTTTTAAAAAATAAAAAAAAAGTTATAAAAAATATTAAAATAAAAAATTAAAAAAAAAAAGTAATTATAACCAAATTTGCAAAACCAATCCAGCAGTATAAGTCCATTGGTACTGCAATATTACCAAGTTCACACATTCTGCAGTATCTTGTGCTACATATAATGGAGACCAAAAATTTGGAGGATAAAGTAGGGAAAGATCAAGACCCACTTCCTCCTAATGCTGAAGCTGCTGCCACTAGTCATGACATAGACGATGAAATGCCATCAACGTCGTCTTCCAAGCCCGATGCCCAATCTCGTAGTACCGGGCATGTAAAATCCAAAAAGCCCAAGTTAAGAAAAAGTAGCAAAAAGAGAAACTTAAAATCATCTGAGGAGAAACGTAAAGTTGCCAATATGCCATTTACGACACAGAGTGGCAAGGAACGGCTTAGGCCCTGGCCCGTGTTCATGACTAGTGGTTCAGCTTCACCCATGGATCTTATCCCTCCTCCTCCTCCCCCCCCCTCCAAAAAATTGAAGAGAGTTATGCTGTCAGCAACAAAACAGCAAACAACTCTGCCTTCTAAAGAGAAATTATCACAAATCCTCAAGGCGAGTCCAAGGGTGTTGGTGGTTGTCAAGCCTGACCTTCCCATCACTGTACGGGAAGAGGTGGCTCGGGAGGAGCCTATTGATGATGTAGCTGGCGCTGTGGAGGAACTTGATGATGAGGATGGTGATGTGGTTATTGTAAATGAGGCACCAGGGGGGGAAACAGCTGATGTCCATGGGATGAAAAAGCCCATCGTCATGCCTGGTCAGAAGACCAAAAAATGCACCTCTTCAGTCTGGAGTTATTTTTATCCAAATCCAGACAACCAATGTATAGCCATATGTAGCTTATGTAAAGCTCAAATAAGCAGGGGTAAGGATCTTGCCCACCTAGGAACATCCTCCCTTATACGTCACCTGAATAACCTTCATAGTTCAGTGGTTAGTTCAGGAACTGGGGCTAGGACCCTCATCGGTACAGGGACACCTAAATCCCGTGGTCCAGTTGGATACACACCAGCAACACCCTCCTCGTCAACTTCCTCCACAATCTCCATCAGATTCAGTCCTGCAGCCCAAGTCAGCAGCCAGACTGAGTCCTCCTCAATACGGGATTCATCCGAGGAATCCTGCAGCGGTACGCCTACTACTGCCACTGCTGCTGTTGCTGCTGTTAGTCGGTCATCTTCCCAGAGGGGAAGTCGTAAGACCGCTAAGTCTTTCACAAAACAATTGACCGTCCAACAGTCGTTTGCCATGACCACAAAATACGATAGTAGTCACCCTATTGCAAAGCGTATAACTGCGGCTGTAACTGCAATGTTGGTGTTAGACGTGCGCCCGGTGTCCGCCATCAGTGGAGTGGGATTTAGAGGGTTGATGGAGGTATTGTGTCCCCGGTACCAAATCCCGTCGAGATTCCACTTCACTAGGCAGGCGATACCAAAAATGTACAGAGAAGTACGATCAAGTGTCCTCAGTGCTCTAAAAAATGCAGTTGTACCCACTGTCCACTTAACCACGGACATGTGGACAAGTGGTTCTGGGCAAACGAAGGACTATATGACTGTGAGAGCCCACTGGGTAGATGCATCTCCTTCCGCAGCAACAGCAACAGCTGCATCAGTAGCAGCATCTACAAAATGTCTGCTCGTGCAAAGGCAGGCAACATTGTGTATTACAGGCTTTAATAAGAGGCACAACGCTGACAACATATTAGAGAAACTGAGGGAAATTATCTCCCAGTGGCTTACCCCACTTAGACTCTCATGGGGATTTGTGGTGTCAAACAATGCCAGTAACATTGTGCGGGCATTAAATATGGGCAATTTCCAGCACGTCCCATGTTTTGCCCACACCATTAATTTGGTGGTGCAGCATTACCTCAAGAGTGATAGGGGTGTGCAGGAGATGCTTGCAGTGGCGCGCAAAATTGCTGGACACTTTCGGCATTCAGCCAGTGCCTACCGCAGACTAGAGGCACATCAAAAAAGCATGAACCTGCGCTGCCATCACCTCAAACAAGAGGTTGTGACGTGCTGGAACTCCACCCTCTATATGCTGCAGAGGATGGAGGAGCAGCAAAAGGCCATTCAGGCCTACACAGCCACCTACGACATAGGCAAACGAGTGGGGATGCGCCTCAGTCAAGCGCAGTGGAGACTGATTTCAGTGTTGTGCAAGGTTCTGCAGCCATTTGAACTTGCCACACGAGAAGTCAGTTCCGACACTGCCAGCTTGAGTCAGGTCATTCCCCTGATCAGGCTGTTGCAGAAGCAGCTGGAGAAAGTGAGGGAGGAGCTGGTAAGCCATTGCGATTACACCAAGCATGTAGCTCTTTTGCATGTAGCCCTTTGTACGCTTTGCCAGGATCAGAGGGTGGTCACTCTTTTAAAGTCAGAGGAATACATTCTGGCCACCGTGCTCGATCCTCGGTTTAAAGCGTATGTTGTGTCTCTGTTTCCGGCGGACACAAGTCTACAGCGGTGCAAAGACCTGCTGGTCAGGAGATTGTCCTCTGAAGAGGACCGTGACATGCCAACAGCTCCACCCTCATTTTCTTCCACATCTATGGCTGCGAGGAAAAAGCTCAGTTTTCCCAAAAGAGGCGCTGGCGGGGATGCTGATAACATCTGGTCCGGACTGAAGGACCTGCCAACCATTGCAGACATGTCTACTCTCGCTGCATTGGATGCTGTCACAATAGAAAAAATTGTGGATGATTACTTTGCTGACACCATCCAAGTAGACATGTCAGACAGTCCATATTGTTACTGGCAGGAAAAAAAGGCAGTTTGGAAGCCCCTGTACAAACTGGCTCTATTTTACCTGAGTTGTCCCCCCTCCAGTGTGTACTCGGAAAGAGTTTTTAGTGCAGCGGGGAACCTGGTCAGTGAGCGGCGAAGGAGGTTGCTTCCTCATAACGTTGAAAAAATGATGTTTATAAAAATGAATAAACAATTCCTCAATGAAGTACAGCACTGCCCTCCAGATAGTACAGAGAGACCTGTGGTTGTGGAGTCCAGCGGGGACGAATTGATAATGTGTGATGAGGAGGAAGTACACACTGTAGAGGGAGAGGAATCAGAGGTTGAGGACGAGGACGACATCTTGCCTCAGTAGAGCCTGTTTAGTCTGTACAGGGAGAGATGAATATCTTTTTTGGTGTGGGGGCCCAAACAAACCAATCATTTCAGCCAAAGTTGTTTGGTAGGCCCTGTCGCTGAAATGATTGGTTTGTTAAAGTGTGCATGTCCTATTTCAACAACATAAGGGTGGGTGTGAGGGCCCAAGGACAATTCCATCTTGGAACTTTTTTTTTTGCATTATATGACCAATCAACAGTCGTTTGCCATGTTCAAAAAGTAAAACCAAATTTAAACAAATTCAAGAAATTAAACCAAAAGTAAAATGCCGTGTCATAATTTAAAACAAGAGGTATTGACGTGCTCTAAAACTACTGTATTGTTGTTTATATTTTATAAACACTACACTTGAAAGCTTGAGTCTTTCAATGAAAAAGTAACTGTCCATTACACGAATATTTGCAACAGGGACAATTTTAGGGTTAAGAAAGTCAACTAATAACACTTCGACGCTGTCTGTCTTTATAAACACTACACTTGGAAGTTGGAGGAGGTATTGTGGCCCCGGCACCAAATTTACTACCGGGGCCAGTCCTCTGTGCAGTCCATATTTAGGTGTATCAGATATTAAACAACAGTGACAGTTGATGCCCAATTTTTAAATTATATTGTTGGCGCTGTAAAAAATTGTGTTCCGGGCACACCACACTACGCAGTCCATACCCTTTTTTGGTGGAATTCTGACCCGTGGAGGGTTTTTTAATTATATTGTGGCCTCGGTACCAAATTGTGTACCGGGGCCACCACACTACGCAGTCAAGATAGATAGATGCGTATCATAGATAAAGTACATTCAGTGGTGTGGGGCAAATTGAAAAATATTCAAAATGCACTGACATTATCAAAAACAAGAGGTTTTCACACGCTGAAACTCCAACATGTTTAAGATGGAGTGGATGGAGGAGCAGCCGTATGTGCAGTGTAATGCAGACCTGTTGAAGGTTTTTTTATATATTTTATTGTGGTGCCCAGTGCCCACTACTCTACGCAGTCCAGATACTATTTTTGGGTGTAATGTAGACCTGTTGAAGGTGTATTTATTTTATTGTGGCCCCGATATCAAATTGGGTACCGGGGCCACCCCACTACGCAGTCCAGATACTATTTTTGGGTGTAATGCAGACCTGTTGAAGGTTTTCTATATATTATATTGTGGTGGCCAGTCCTCTACGCAGTCCAGATACTATTTTTGGGTGTAATGCAGACCTGTTGAAGGTTTTCTATATATTATATTGTGGTGGCCAGTGGCCAATCCTCTACGCAGTCCAGATACTATTTTTGGGTGTAATTCTGACCTGTTGAAGGTTTTCTATATATTTTTTATTGTGGTGCCCAGTGCCCACTACTCTACGCAGTCCAGATACAATTTTTGGGTGTAATTCTGACCTGTTGAAGGTTTTCTATATATTTTTTATTGTGGTGCCCAGTGCCCACTACTCTACGCAGTCCAGATACTATTTTTGGGTGTAATTCTGACCTTTTGAAGGTTTTCTATATATTATATTGTGGTGGCCAGTGGCCAGTCCTCTATGCAGTCCAGATACTATTTTTGGGTTTAATTCAGACCTATTGAAGGTTTTCTATATATTTTTTATTGTGGTGCCCAGTTCCCACTACTCTACGCAGTCCAGATACTATTTTTGGGTGTAATTCTGACCTGTTGAAGGTTTTCTATATATTATATTGTGGTGGCCAGTGGCCAGTCCTCTATGCAGTCCAGATACTTGTTTGGTGGAATTCAGACCAGTTGAGGGTGTATTTATTTTATTGTGGCCCCGATATCAAATTGGGTACCGGGGCCACCCCACTACGCAGTCCAGATACTTGTTTGGTGGAATTCAGACCAGTTGAGGGTTTTATTATTATATTGTGGGGACCACTCTATACCACACTACTACTCTATACCACTCTATTTAATACTTTAATTCTATTTAATACTTTAATTCTATTACTAATTCCCATAAAGAGGAACTGCCGCTTCTATTTAATACTTTAATTCTATTAGTAGTTACCATAAAGAGGAACAAAATAAACCAATTTTACCAAAAGTATAATATGACTTACAAACACTATACTTGATGGTGCCTTTAAATGAAAAAAGTCAGTCTCCATTGCACGACTATGTGCAACAGGGACAGTTTTTTGGTTTACAAAGTCAACCAATAACACTTCGACCCTGTCTGTCTTTAACATACTTGATGGGATCTCAATGACGAATGGTCTGTACCATGTTTGGAGGAGGTATTGTGGCCCCGGTACCAAATTGGGTACCGGGGCCACTCCACTATGCAGTCCAGATAGAGGTGTATCAGATATTAAACAACGTTGACTGTTGCTGCAAAAATTTTAAATAATATTGTGGGGAACACTACACTACGCAGTCCATAAACTTTTTGGGTGGAATTCAGACCTGTGTAGGGTTTTTTAATAATATTGTGGTGACCCACTCCTCTACGCAGTCCAGGTACATTATTGGAGCGAATCATACAAGTTCAGGGTTTTTAATTTATATTGTGGTGACCCACTCCTCTACGCAGTCCAGGTTCATTATTGGTGCGAATCATACAAGTTCAGGGTTTTTAATTTATATTGTGGTGACCCACTCCTCTACGCAGTCCAGGTACATTATTGGTGCGAATCATACAAGTTCAGGGTTTTTAATTTATATTGTGGTGACCCACTCCTCTACGCAGTCCAGGTACATTATTGGTGCGAATCATACAAGTTGATGGTTTTCTTATTATATATATTGTGGTGACCCACTCCTCTACGCAGTCCAGGTACATTATTGGTGCGAATCATACAAGTTGATGGTTTTCTTATTATATATATTGTGGTGACCCACTCCTCTACGCAGTCCAGGTACATTATTGGTGCGAATCATACAAGTTGACGGTTTTCTTATTATATATATTGTGGTGACCCACTCCTCTACGCAGTCCAGGTACATTATTGGTGCAAATCATACAAGTTCAGGGTTTTTAATTTATATTGTGGTGACCCACTCCTCTACGCAGTCCAGGTACATTATTGGAGCGAATCATACAAGTTCAGGGTTTTTAATTTATATTGTGGTGACCCACTCCTCTACGCAGTCCAGGTACATTATTGGTGCGAATCATACAAGTTCAGGGTTTTTAATTTATATTGTGGTGACCCACTCCTCTACGCAGTCCAGGTACATTATTGGAGCGAATCATACAAGTTCAGGGTTTTTAATTTATATTGTGGTGACCCATTCCTCTACGCAGTCCAGGTACATTATTTGGTGCGATTCATACCAGTTGATGGTTTTCTTATTATATATATTGTGGTGACCCACTCCTCTACGCAGTCCAGGTACATTATTGGTGCAAATCATACAAGTTTAGGGTTTTTAATTTATATTGTGGTGACCCACTCCTCTACGCAGTCCAGGTACATTATTGGTGCGAATCATACAAGTTCAGGGTTTTTAATTTATATTGTGGTGACCCACTCCTCTACGCAGTCCAGGTACATTATTCGGTGCGATTCATACCAGTTGATGGTTTTCTTATTATATATATTGTGGTGACCCACTCCTCTACGCAGTCTAGGTACATTATTGGTGCGAATCATACAAGTTCAGGGTTTTTAATTTATATCGTGGTGACCCACTCCTCTACGCAGTCCAGGTACATGTTTTGGTGCGATTAAGACCAGTTGATGGTTTTCTTATTATATTGTGGGGACCACTCCACTACGCAGTTCAGAAAGATAGCTCGTTGCAACGTTTTGGACTAAGAACTATATTGTGAGGTGTTCAGAATACACGGTAAATTAGTGGAAATGCTTGTTATTGAATGTTATTGAGGTCAATAATAGCGTAGGAGTGAAAATAAGCCCAAAAAATTGATTTTTTTACTTTTTATGCTTTTTTCCAAAAAAAATCCGAATCCAAAACCTTAAATCCGAACCAAAACCTTTTGGCAGGTGTTTTGCAAAACAAATCCGAACCCAAAACATCGAGAAAATTCGGATCCAAAACACAAAACACGAGACCTCAAAAGTCGCCCGTGCACATCCCTAATATGTAATGAAATATAAATAATCCTACACCCATTGTTTACCCCTTTAAAATGGGAATTTTCTTTTCTGCAGTAGTCCAAAAGGAAATGATAAATAAGTAATTTGAAAAGATGTCCACAGCTTGATATTATATCGTCGCAACGCTAATAAAATATATTGTATCAGTGGGAAGGGGCAATCGGCAATCAGCCAATCAGAAGTGGCTAGATAGTGCTGCAAGTATCATCATCATCATCATCATCATGCATCTTTACACCAGTCCTCCAGTACCTGTTAAGAAGCATATCTGAGGATGCGTCCAAGTTTGGTTGCGTCTTCAGGGTGTGTTCTACATGTATGTGAATACGCCCTTACTGTACTCATCTGATAGTTGCCCGGCCTGTTCTACCTCTCCATGCAAGGCAGCATGTCTAAGATATGCACATTTTGATACAAACACATTTTGGTGGTGAGTCACAGTACAGAAATGCCACAAACATTGTCATATCCCCAATGATAGATGATCCATTAAAAACATTTGTGTTCACATACAACATGTTTTGGGATTGGTTCATTTCAAATGTAAATGCATTCCCCATTACAATTTTGTTGCAATGACGATACAAGAACAAAAATATCTAGACTTATCATGTGTAGGAAATTAAATTAAATGTGTAGGAAAATGCTAATGTTTGCCCATGTGAACACAGTTTTTGCACATGTAAATACACATATACTGCTTTAAAATTACTTTGGAGTTCTATTAACAGCAAAAACCCAGGTCTCTCTGGGACAATACTGAGCCCTCATCGAGGGAGATGGAAATAGTTCAAGCTCCAGTCTATTCCCTTGGTTTGAGAAGCAAAATGCGTGGGTCCTGAGTCTGTGGAGTGAAGAACTCCCATTTTGCCTAGTGCTACAGTTTTACAATGAGACCTCAAAACTTAAATGTATAATATGTATATAATAGTTATCACATTATTAAAGTATTTATCATCCAAAAGATATATGACTGGCTTGAATGTAATGCCAAACAATAAAAAAATCTTCATTGTATGAATTGATTCAATATCAATATCATAGTAAAATGAATTCCAGCTAAAGAGGACATGATTCTGTACAAGAACACCAGTTTCTATTTAATTCATTTGCTGCAGGTTGCCATGTTGGAGTGATGTGCTTCTTTAGTAGAACAGGCACAGAGTGACTAATAGATTAGTAGACTTGCTCTGCAGAGACGCATTGGGTTTGATTCATTAAAGCAAAACTAAGGTAATTTGCATTTTTCTTAAACGTATGTATTTTGGGCATGCGGACGTCCATATTCAACAAGGAGCAGATCTGAAGAAGCGTCTCTTGTTGAAAGGGGTCTAAGTGCGGACTGCTTTGACAGATACAAGACACTGCAGGATACATCCAATACATATGTGAAATATAAAGTCCCAAAAGAACACACATAAAAAAAGTATTTAGTGATTGTCATCTCTTAATATTAAAGTCATTAGTGACAAAACATTTTAAAAAAGTTTTTTTTTTTTTTTAATTCCCCCCGCACTAAATATATATATCATGATGTTACTAATGTCTACTGAACAGAAAATGCATTGTTACAGTTGCTCCTGATTGCAAACACATGTTCCAGCATGTATTCACAGCCGTCATCACTAGTAATCGGCACTTACACCTGCCGAGTAGCTGGAGCAAGTGATACGACAGAAAAACACATACCTTTGAGATACCCAAAGCTTGAATCAGACGTTGCTGTGTGTGCTCGAACTTGGCACACCCTTACTGTACATTGACTACATACATACGCCTTTTCCCCTTCCTGTTCAGCCCATGAAAATGTAGGCTGTTATAAAATGTTTGCGTTCAAAGATGAGTTGGATGTTGCTGCGATCACTGACATATAGTTTGGTTCTAGGCAGGGCACTGAGCAATTTTAGGCAAAATACGCTACGTATCGCCATTTACGTTCCTTAATGAATGAGAACCTTTGTATGGATTGGTGAATCTGACAAAGGGGGCAGGTCAGATGTGAGCCTTCGCTTAACCGATGTCTGTATGAAGGAATAACTTAAGATGTCTTTATTTTATTTAACCGCATATAGTATAGATAGAGTAGTTAATTAGTTAGTATAAACATAGTATTATTATAATGTTGGTTAAGTTAGTTAGTAGTTAACATAGGACATTAGTGTGTAATTAGGTCAGGTATAGGTTAGTTAAGTTAGAGTATAGTTTTTATAAAGGTTAAAGGCACGAGCTAGACTGTTAACTAGGTGGTTAATGTTTTTCGAGGTCAGTGTTCCAGACTGTTGGGGAGATATAGTTATGTTATGTTATGTTTGTCAGTTATTTTAGTCAGTTAAGATCTGGGGTCTCATGCTGTATTGCTCTGATCTGTTCACCTAAAAAAAAATTATATTATATATATCATAATCCAGATGTCAGTCGAGATATCAAGCACCCATATACTACAGTCTGCAACCTGCATGTTGTTTTCTTGGTGGATTTATACACAAGGGCAGGCGTGTGATGTCACTGTAACTTAACTTGCTGCAATCTCAGCTTTTCCACCTGCATCAGCTCCGTCAGGTAACTGCCCAAAAGACACAGAGAGATTTCAGATGTCTGTAATGGAGCGGAACAGTTATAACTTAACTTTTTAGCAAAGCTGCAGTGGAAGGTCAAGCAGACAATGTATTTTTTTCATTGATAATTGAAAAATTCACGTTCGATGTTTAGTTTTAGTATTTAAGTTGTGTTTTGTTTTTTTAATAAATCTGGGTCTAGAGCCAAATAGCAATAAAGTCTTGCTTTTCTGTGTAGTAACGCCATTTTTACTATCTGTAGTAATTAATTGTGAGAAAAATTCAATTGATCTTTTTGACTTAAAACCAGACCTGTCTGGACTCCGTGCGATGAAATCAGTATTTAAAAACATCTTCGTACTATAAATACATAGTTTTTGTCTTTTAAAAAAGTAAAGATTGTATTTTGTATACATTCATCATAGAGCAATTTCTCTTTTAGTAGACATACTGGACAGGGGGTTCTTTACAGTAAGGGCAGTCAAGATATGGAATGCATTGCCAGGGAAGGTTGTGATGGCAGATTCAATAGGTATGTTTAAGAGAGGGTTAGACAAATTTTTAGCGGAAAAGCGTATCCAGGGATACGACTGTTAATTAAAATGAAGGATAGTAGTGGATATAGGGTAAAAATAGGACTGCAATATTGGGTCTGGGGGGATTTTCACAATTGAAACAGATTGGCGGTTGCTTACTCTGGATCAATTTCAAATATAAGTGCAGGATCGCAGGAGATCCAAAATAGGTTGATGGACTGGTGTCTTTTTTCATCCTCATCAACTATGACATGCGGTTTATTTGCACAGTATGTCTACAGAGGAGATTATTTTCTATAAAAATCTGCTTTACATGTAGAATAAATAGCAAGATTTTACTTTTCAACTACCCATACAAACAAGCCCTGAATTGCGTCATAGATAAAAAACTAAATTTCTGACAACTAGACAGGCACAATTGAAAACATGTCCACATGAAATGGTTAACCATGAAATTAAAGTGAACAAATGTAATACAAATTTGGAAACATAACCACACAAGTGCAATTGAATTTGTTTTGATTTTATTTGTATACTTATGAGGCTCCACTCACTCACTAATGTGTGCACCAATTCTATTCTTAGATTGTATTGCCCATCCTAATAGCAGATAAGCTGGTAAGAGGGACAATACATTTCAATGTTAAACTTATGTTTTGCAAAATAGTCCATTCCTATCAGAAACTGCATCACATAATAATATTTTCAAAGTTTAAAACCAGAAATAAAACATGTGAATGTGCCTTAGCTACTAATGTACAGATCAAGGAGATAAATAAGAAAATACATCTGTTGTGCATGTGTATTCTGCATATAAGATAAAAAGGCTTAGTCCAAAGCACTCTCCATTTTTTTGCATCAGACCTGATTACTACTAAGGGCCAAACCTTTAAGATCTTTTAATGATAACAGATTTATGGTATTACACATAAAGGTATTGAAAGTACACTTAGGCACACGTCATATTTCTGCCAAGGGCAGCCAGTTATTTTTTAGGTCTAATGACAATTTAGTGCAGCTTGTTAGTGAATACAATATGTTTCAACTAAAGTCAAATATTATTACAGTACAGTTTAGTAGGACAGTGGATTCTCTGTGTGACAAAATGTCTCACTCACAGAGCCTTATGCAGAGTTGAACACAACTTTGGATTCATTTCTGGCCCAAAAATGTGTACGCACAAATAGTGTATTTCAGGCCATATGTTGAACGCACACATCTCAAGATGCATTCTGTTCTGCATCTGTAGCATATGCTCCAGGTTTACGGCAGCCACGCTTTCACCCACATATACATACACAAAACCAGGTCATAAGTGCAATAAAGTTTTCTAAACATTTGTTTTCACATTCACTATTAGGCTTTATATAATAGAGCAGATACCTTCCTTTTAATGAACGAATAACATTTTCTTTTTAAATATACACACACAGAATCCTAAAATATATGCATGATTGATGAAGAAACCACCCAGCAGCGTCAGGGGTGAAAAAACAGTCAGCCAATCAGAAACACTTAGCTAGTGCTGGCAATAGTCATCATAAACAGCGTGTATTTGCACTCAGGGCTGCATCAGAAACTGTGGAGCCCAGTACTAATTAATCTCCAGGCCCCCTTCACCCCCATACATGACCCCTCCCTCTTCACCGTACATCCACCCCCCATGTTCGCCGTACATGCTCTCCCCTTGTGGAGTGGTCTGTCCAGGCACCCTAGTCTGTGCAGGCCCCTCACGCTGTATCAACAGTACCCCCCTGATGGTGGCCCTGTTTGCACCAGCCCCTAGGCTGTAAAATGTGTATCTTAGTCTGTGTTCAGGTCTGCATCGGCTCATAATTCCATACTGCACACATCTTCAGGCACAAGCAGGCGCTAGTGTGAATGAATGCAACGCAATTTATGCAATTTACGCTACTCAAATAGACGAACAGGCACATAGGACCTGAATCAGAGTGGAATGCAAGCATAAGAGTAACTTGCGATGGAAAAAGTTGCACGCAAGTGTTTGCATATGTACACCTTAGTTGAGGATGCATTTTGGCCTGAATGAGAAGCAGATGCATTACTTTACAACAAACACACCCCCTGGACACTTATATCACTTGAAAAAAACTTATGTTATAGTCGAAACGCGTTGGTGGACAAGCATTGGAGAGTTGGGTGCTTATCCTGGATATTTTTCCTCTAAAGCAGAGGAATCGCCGAAGTATCTTTGGACTTTTATATTGTATTTCTATGTGCATCCCTTCTTCTGCTATCCGGTACGGGCAACTACAATCCTTTGTGTATGTGACTTATTTATGAATTTTAATTATTTTATTAAATACCACAGTTTTTATAAAAACGCATTGCACTAGATCCTTTTTCTTTTTGCATATGGTTGGTGATTACAAGTGGTGCCGACTCCCCGGGGTGGATTGAGTGTTTGGAAGTTCATTGCAAGTACCGGCTACGTGAACATAGAGAGAACTCACTCTGTAAGTTTTATTTCTTTGGGGAGAAGGTCCTGTTATAAGAAATAAGGATTGGACTGTCTATACCTTCAGATGTTTATGTGACACTGGTGGAGAAGATTTTTCAGCCAACCTTATATACAATAACACTGTTATTTAATGTAATTGTACTCTTTGAAAGAGTTTGGTTTATGATTGTATCTTTGGATGAAGGACCAAAGGCGCTGAATTGAATCCCGATTTTTGCTTTTTACTCTATTGACAATCTGTGTACCTTTGTCATTTGGGATTTGATTCTGCTGCAATTGTATATGAAGCGCTGAACATTGATCATATTTTCTTTGTTTTACTTATATCAACTTGCAAACATGTACAAAAACCTTTTATTTTATTTGTTATGAACACAATTACTATGAAGCATTATTTAAATTTGAATAACCTAGCTAATGCAGCGGGAACAACTTCACAATATGCTACAACACACTTGGCAAGTCATTATCTATGCCTGGCGACTACTATTGTCTTAATAAGCATCTGCGAATCATTTGCAAACCTCTAATTACTAGCGTTTCACTAGTTCAGGTGTTTGTCCCCATCTGCTACTTATACATGCCCCTGACTATTACTAAACTGCTTTTTCAGCCGTATTCAGTTACTCGAGCACGCCTTTACTAGAACACTCCTCCCCTCCATCACACCTCTTGAGGCGTAAGGAGTCACAATTGTTAAAAGTTTTAGGTCTGAATAGCCGCAGTTGCGAAGGTTCACTTTCCGAGTGTGTGCAGTGCGAAAACATGCAAAAGAAATGCTACCCAAGCGTGTTTATGTATCACATGCCGGTTCCGCACTCGGGTCCTGGCACATTTACCTGCCCTGAGCAGGGTTCCTTCTCATCGCTGAGCGCTGCCTATGTCCGATGGTGGTGGCTTCTTGGATTTCCTTTTAACCCTACTCCTTGGTAGCCACTGGTGCTTCATTCATCAGTAGTATATTTAAGGCTCTGATCCTGCAGTCGGGTGCCTGTTCTTTTGTGTGTTAGACCATGAGCGTGTTGAGACGTGGCTCCTTTACTCCTGCTACTTTAGCTTGCTGTTCCAGTGTCTCCTTGGTTGCTGTTCAGTGTCACCTCTGCAACTATCACCTTCCCGTGTTCACCTCGCTGTCCCAATGATTCCTTGGTTGCTGTTCAGGGCCACTCATCCACAACAATCACCTCCTCCTGTTCAGCTTGCTGTTCCAGGGATTCCTCGGTTGCTGTTTGTCGCTACTTGCCCACGGCTATCTTCTCCTCAAGTCCACCCTGTTGCTTTGCTGTACTTTTCTCTAGGGTTTCGCCTGTTCCTCTACTCTGCATACTGGTCTCACCTAACACTCTCTCAGAGGGCAGTAACCTGCTGGGCAGAGGCTGCAAAGCCCAAACTTCCTTGCAAGGGTCCTGGTGAAGACAACCTGTCACGTTAGACTCTACGCCTCTGGGTAGAGGAGAGCCAAGTTAGCCAGATCCAGAGACCCTATATTTCTGCTCTGATCGAGACAGTATGTCATAAACTGTTATTATTTATAGAAATTAGTAAGCTACTTTGTGTGCGTGCAAGCAGAATAAATTGTACATATATTAGGCGCAAGAGGAACTAGTTATTGTAACATACACATCGTCAGGGTTTTCCTTGAGCAGCAAATAATTAATGCAAGTGAAAAAAAACTGTAAATGTCTGAACTTTGTATCATATACAGGCATGTTTGGCCCCAAAATCTTTTTTCAACAATTTTACAGAAGCCCATACTTGCCTACTCTTCTGGAATTTCCGGTAGGCTCCCGAGTTCTGGGGAGCCCTCCCGGGCTTCTGGGGGAGAGTAGGCAATATCCCAGATCCTTGTGGAGGGGGTCATGGTCACGTTGTCACGTCACCATACCCCACTCCCTACTATTAAATGACACGATTGCACCCCCCTACCTCTGTGTCCTCCGGGATCCTTCGGAGGACAGGTCAAAAAAGTTGGCAAGTATACAGAAGCCTCACATTGGTACTTTGTACTGTTGGAGATCCCAGTAACTTAAACTATCTAACTCTCAGTCTGTGGTTTCAGACACTGCTCCTGTCACATGCAGCCATGCCCTCACATACAAGTGAACTGACCTCACTAGGACAATAATCTCCTGTCCTGAAATACTTTGTGCTGCTGATAACTTGCTAATATCCTGATGGGTTACATGTAGTTCTAGTCCCGTTTTGAGGACACACTGATGAGAAAAAGATGAAAAGTGGGTATTTTATGCTTAAGCTGGCCATACATTGTCAATTCAGGCAGACAGTTGGGTGTTGGGATCTTTTTAGATTTGACCATACACATATAACCATATAAACAAGTGATGGGCAACAGCATGTACGGCGCCTTAACGTTTAAAAGGGATGCAGATCCCCCTCAGAACAAGGTAAAACAATATATTCAAAGAAAGAGACACAACTCATTTAATGTAAATTGAACAAGTGTTACAAGCTATAACAAACAAATCTGACAATTTCTACTTTTTAATGATCAGATTTTCCACCCACTTTTCAAAGTTAGGTGTCAGGCTGGAACAGGCACAACGCAATTCTGCTGAGAGATTTTCATCTGTCAACTTGTTGCATTTGTTGTTTATAATGTGCTCCATGATAGAGAATGTCTATTGACATGTGTAAGTAGTGGTCCAAGTAGAAATTTAGAACTAGCGGTATGGAAATGTAGAAGTGATAGTATGGAGAATGTAAGTGAATATAATTTGATAGTTTTACAATGAAAGCTTTACAGCACATAGGTGCATAACAGGGCCTGTCCCCAAAACTCCTTATCTTTCTTTAATGATATAACCTGGAATCATTTAGCTCTTTCCTGAAGGGAGACCAACCCCTCTCTTCCAATCTCAGATGCACAGAAGAGGTCATCATCTGACTATATCTACCATCCATCCTATTTGACATCTGATAGATACCCATCATATATAGATTGGGATTGCAATCTAAAATTAGTCAACATATGCTACATAAGATGAAAACATTTTATTGCATAATCCCATTGCACCTTTTTTTGTGGAAAATGACGATAGTTATATGGGCTTAATTATAGTTACATTTTTATTCAGCCCAAGTTCTATGGGCCTGCTTTAGTATAGAACGTAAATATGCTCCTTTTGCATATCAGCAAAAATGCTTCTGTACTCGTGTCTCTAGTCATGTACAACTATAGTCTCACAATAATAGATGCGTCTGGTGCAAAGATGCAACAATCAGCAGCAGCATCACTCCTAAAACTTGGACATGATTGATGTAGGTGCAACATTTACGTCTCATAGTAAATAAATTTCAAAAACTGTGTAACTTAAAAAAAACTGCATCTCAAAGAGGTGCAGATTACTCGCATGCACTTACTGTTCTGTACATGTTAATACCTCTGATCTGACTCTATAAGTGCAAGGGGCCAGATATGTGTAACTGTAAATATGAATGCTTTTTGTAGACATGTACATTGGAACAATTTTGCACCTAGCCATATCTTTATATACTTACATGCAACTTTAATGCATTTACATGCAACTCTAAATCCATTCCTTATATCTCAAGTTTGTGAAAGATACTTACGTCTTCTTAGCAGCTCTAGTGGCTGATCCTGTGCTTCTAAAAGTCTACTCAGAGTCTTGCACATGAAATGTTACACGTGCATCAGAAAATGACAGCATCCTTATAGTTCCAGGCCTGGCATAGCATTTTATTCAAGAATATCGTTTCTTGCAGTATGCCCATTAGTGCCTGATTAGACCTTGTATTGCTAAATGATTTTGTACCACTTTTTTACCATTTTCTCTGACCTGGCATAGCTGACCCATCATGCCTTTTTATTGGTCATTTGTTGGTCATATTGGTCAGCACCCATAGCTACACATAAAAGACCTATCACTGTAATTATAAAGCAAGCAAGAATAGTTTTTTTTATGAACAGAGCCGCATTGCCATTATACAACCAATGCTTTATATGTCTGCACTCAATGACCAACCTGCTACTCCTTCCATGGAACCCCTGGAACATCTACATCCTAAGTGTCACGGGCACTAGGAGTCTTGCCCAGGATTTCACCAGATGACTGGGCTTACCAGAGTAGTGAAGTTCTCACAACGGTCCTCTGGTAGCGGGGTGACTAGCGGAACAGATATCACAGCAGATGGAGAGAGAATGCCAATAGATAATAGGAAAGTCATTGACTTGCAGCAATCTTTGGTCAATGAATCAGCGACTAGCTGATATAGTGGAAAGGCAGATTTGAACACGGAGATCAGGATGGACGTGAGTAGATGCAGGGAGGTGCAGGGAAGTCAGTGGTCTGCGTACAGCAAGTTGTACCACTGCTTATGGTGAAGAGACTTGTTCAGGTGCAGGTAGGTAGCGGGTAAGTCAGTGGTCTGCGTATAGCAAGTTGTACCACTGCTTATGGTGAGAAGACTTGTCCAGGTGCAGGTAGGTAGCGGGGAAGTCAGTGGTCTGCGTATAGCAAGTTGTACCACTGCTTAATAGGTGAGGATGTGTACAAGTGTAGATGAGTGGAAGCATACAAAGATAATAGGATGCAGACACTGAGAGCACAGAGGAACTTGATCCCAATAGGTATGCAGCATATCCAACAAGGTCTATATAACGGTATGTGTGGCGCTGCTTGGTAGAGACTTGCTCAGCACAGATATGCAGGCCAATAATGGATAGTCAATCACAGTTATGCATATAACGACTGAGTAGTACGGTAATTCCAAGCAGGTATGCAGCGTAACAATAACAGTCTATAGCAGGTATGGATACCGCTGCTGAGCGTGGAGACTTGTCCTAGCGGATATGCAGAGTAAACATAGAAAGTCAATAACAGATAGGCATACCGCTATTCAGTAGAACAGTCTGTCCACAGGGAGATGCAGGAACTGCAGAGACGCTGGATGGCAGAGACGAGTGTAGGAACCACAGGTGAGTAGATCCGGTAATCAGAGTCCAGCTGAGGACACAGGCAGAAAACAGGAGACTGTAGCAGGTATGGAAACCAACGATGAGTAGCACAGGGAATCCACAGGAACTGAAGACACTAGTAGTACACAGGAGATAGTAGCGAGTATGGAAACCAGCGATGAGTAGATCAGGAATCAGCAGGAAACTGAAGACACTAGTAGAACACAGGGAACACCTTCAGAGACTCACAGGGAATGAGACTCCAAGATCAGGCAATGAGGTAATGCACACAGGTGCCTTAAATAGGGAGTTGCCTGATCAACCAATTTGGATTAAAAGCAACAGTCACAAGAGTTCTTGGGAGCTGCGCATGCGCAGTCCATTAAGATGGCGGACGGCCGCGGTTTAGGACAGGTGCCGGCAGGAAGGCTAGGGAGCCACGCACCAGCGTAGAGGCACTCACAGTCCGGTGAGTGACAATGAGATAGGATATCCACATGAGTTCCAGTCACCGGTAGTCCTGCTGCAATACCACCAGCCACTGCCATCGATCAGAGAGTGACAGCGGTCCTGGACTGCAGCGTGCCAGGTTTCAGGTTCCACACACAGTCCGACTTCTACTCAAGCTGAGCTTGGTCCCATGCTGCGGACACTCTTTGCCTCTGACAACACTTCAATCAGGAGTGGGCTCAAGAAGATGGCTTCTGTTCACTACGGATTCAAGACCTGTGACCTACTCTGCCCCGAGATTTCCACTATAGGTTTGGGCCATTACCAGCAAGGTGGAGGATGAGAGACATTTGTACACATGGCTATTACTTGGGGTAACTAGCCTAGGTTGGACCCAACTTATCCACTGAAGCCTATCAGTCCCGATATGGGGTCTTGCAGCCTAACTCCGCCTCACAAGCCAACTCCTAATCAGGTATTCATCACTGCTGCTCAGATCCACATCTAAAAGGGCATCTAAATAATCAGAGGTCCTGGCTTCATTCCCGCCCTTATACCTCATGCTATCCTGTATGGGCTGCCACATTACCTTTGATGCAGTGTTCAACACCTTGCTGGTGATGCAATTAACCTAATACCCACTTGTCCACTGCTTGTCACCGGACTAGTATTTTAAATAAAATACAGCTGAAGATACGATCACTTTAATCCACTTTTGATCTGAAAAAATGTCTACTAATATCCTCAATCCCCTTCTACTGGGCCTGGAGAATGAAACTCTAGCATTACATTATACCAGTTACTACACACTCTGATCAGAAAAAGCTTACTGATAATATACTGATTCTAGCCTTAGTTACCTACTATTTATCTCAAGGACCATCATTATCACCATCTTGATCATCATCATCTGTTTATATGGCGCCACTAATTCTGCAGCGCTGTACAGAGAACTTATTCACATCAGTCCCTGCCCCATTGGAGCTTACAGTCTAAATTCCCTAACACACACACACACACACACACACAGAGACAGAGATACTAGGGTCAATTTTGATAGCAGCCAATTAGACTACTAGTATGTATTTGAGTGTGGGTGGAAACCGGAGCACCCGGAGGAAACTCACGCAAACACAGGGAGAGCATACAAACTCCACACAGATAAGACCATGGTTGGGTATCGAACTCAAGACAACCATGCTGCCCATTCATATTAGTACCTGACAATATTCAAAGCAAATCAACATCTGACTACTCTGACTCACAACATCTGATTGTTGTGTGACAACAATTGTAATACTTAAATTGAAATTTACCACCCCTGAGCACAGTAGGAGGTAGAAATGACATAATAGCCATGGGCATAACAAAGGGACAGTTATCAACCGTAATATTATTTATTACACTATGTGTGTCTTTTCCTGCATTCAAATATCAATATGTCCATGAATATGATGCAGCAAAGTAAGGAAGGGGTGCAATCTTATTGCACTCAGGACTGCTAAAACAGAGAAGCCCCTTTCTGCATCTAGACAACCTAGTCAAAGCTCCAGAGATTTGATTAGCCCTCCTTGCTTGTTAGTGAACTACATTAGCCCTGATACAGTAACCTCGTTTTCCACCTTTTTACAGGACATTAGGAGCCTTTTGTAGCATAAATTGCATCCAGTAGTTAACACTGTATTCAGGCTACACATATCTTAAGATACATGCGACTTGGATTAGTAAGCAAAATATGTACATTTTCTTTACATGCATATTCTACTTTAAAAGTGTACAATACACTTTAAAATGTTTTGGGTTTTTTTACATGCGGCCCAAAAAACATAACCAGCCCTAGTACTGCTATCTTAGGCTGTTGCTGGCAAATTTGTGGGAGGCAAAAAGCATTGGGTTCCCCCAAATTTACCAGTACCAAACATAGGCTATGGTGACACAATAGAAGAGATTCTTGCAGCGTGGAATTCCCCTGCCATAGTGCCAAACCATGGGGCCAGTCAGCATGGGGCTTGATTCCTTAGGGTCCCCTAAAATAATGCAGCCAATACTCTAGGCTGTAAAGCACTTGGGCTATACCCACAGCCCTGGAGTGGATGTGGGTTAATATGTAAAAATAAACAGATTGAATTAACCATTTTGTCCATGGTGCACTACAGGTCCCAGCATACTCAGGCTTCTATTAAGTGTTTGGGCATACTGGTGCTTTTAGTGCTATAAGTGCCATCATACCCATGGTGGCCAGGACATGCTGGCACTTGGTGAACAACAAGCATGACCTGGCACCCAGGGCTTGCTGTGACCTGTAATGCACTAGGGAAAACTGTAAATAATACAAAGACACTGTTTAAAAAAACAACAATATTTATTTGAAATAAAAACACCCCAACACTGCTCTCTTTTCAGCTTTCTTTTAAGGTCATTATATCAGATGTACTACAACATGCATTCATTTTTAGTTCATCATTTTAGTTTAGTTCGTTAAATCAACCATCCTAGAGAACTTCTAGATAATTTTTGATTAGATAATTATGGAGTAAGAGAGCTTTTTTTAGTAACATATTTTAGGCTGGCATAGCCTTGTTGTATCATATCACGCATACAGCATATTGGACTTCACGCACTGTAATTTCTATTTCTATCTTTTGTTACCTGTCGTCTACAATTAGTTCCACTATCATACATTTCAATTTTTTTATTGCATTGGTTGAAGTGTCTTGAAAATGTTTGTTCCTATATAAATTGCGCCTGGTAGGTGCATCCTAGTGAACATATAGAAATAATCCCATCCGATAAAAAGAACATTTGTTTGTAAATGTGGGTGTAAAAGGAGGCACTTTTATGAGTCTAGCTCACAGTCAGCAAGGAACATCCCTGATCTACTGTCCCTTTAATCAGAAGATGGAGAAACATGTATACATGCAGGTGATGCTATCTTGCTCCAAAAAACCTTCTGCTTCTCTGTAAAATGGGTGAACTTAGACAAGAATAGGCTCGTTATATCACAACTCAGCATTGGAAAAAAATTGTGTAGGTTAAGTTTCCATGAAACTTAACCCGATCACAACTCTTGCAAGAAGTTCTTTTTATGCTATTCACAATATCATAATAGTTAATTTCAGTTTGACAGAGGTAATCACCTTTATTTGCAGTACACGCAAGATGAATCAACAAACTGTTATATGTCTACCCTAGAAAATACAGATTGTCTTTCAACTTGCTATTAACGCTGTCCACATTAAATAATATCTAATAAAGTCAGGGGTTCCCAAACCCAGTCCTCAGGGTTCCCTACCAGTGCAGGTTTTCCATATCTCCTTGCTGGAGCACAGGTGTATTCATTACTGACTGACACATTGTAACAGATCCACAGGTGGTCCTAATTATGTCACATGTGATCCAAGTCTAAGTTATTTATTTTTGATCTCATATATCAGTACCATGGACAGAGAACAGGTCATGTAAAACAACTTACACTTACTATACATCACTTGTAGATGCTCACATAAAGTTATGTATTTATAGATTCATATTTTTCAATTTGATGAATTAGAGGTGATTTGGAGGTCTTAAAATAATCATGAGGCTGAAATGCAGAACTTGCTAGTTGTACTAATTTCACGGGTTTCAGACTCTGCTTATTACTGTGCCTGCAGCTACTTTTATCTTAAGCATGGGGGATGTAATTGTGGAGAAAACATGAGCAGGTTTGCCATCCCTGAAATTTTGCACCCTAGCTCCAGGCCGCCTTTCACATACATAACGTGAAAAATGAAGTCACATACCCAAAGACATCCGGGAAAAACTTCATTGGTTTGATGATTACAACTAAAATAAACAATTCAAGTGTATGATTAGACAAAAAACAGAATTAATAGGTCAATGCTCAAATTATTTATATTCATGATGTTAGATTATCTCTATCAGTATTGAAAAAGTATTTGCATTATTTTATTTAATTGCATTATCATTTTTATATTATAAGAATGAATGTAGTACAAACAAATGATCTGGTATGATAGTGTATAGTCCATTGACACTGCAAGCACAGTAATCTGATTTGAACATTGTTACTTGTAATTTATTTTACATTTGGACATTAATATACTTTTAACCCCATATCAAATTGGACACAAATTGCTGTTCTGTGGGGGAGATATTTGTATGAAATAAAATATAATATGCAAACCAGTCTTCAAAATAGATATATTTATGTTTAAAGGTAAAACTGATTGGTATATAGTAAGAAGCATAGCAGGATTATAACATTGACCCAATGACATGAGTTCAGTCTACTGTATATTACATAATAAACCTCTTAGAAATATATTTAGCAACACAATTACACAACAATCAACAAAAGTTCTCCAAATTAAGTTAATCTTTCAAAGTACTGTGAATCTTCTGTTTCAGAACATATTTAGGTGTAACTGTGTTACGTGTGTTTATAAGTATTTATTTTCAACTTATATATCTTTAATTATTGTGGGGTATACGTCTGCACTTCAGGCAGATCAGTCAAGGATATCACACCAGTCAATTGTTTTGGTATGACTACCCGCAGCTAGTTTTATTTTCCACTCATAATAAACAGAAATAAAATTCTTGCCTGTCTGGCACTAACTAAACATTCAGGAACACTCTTCTCAAGTGAGGGACCTTGTGTCCCAGACACATACAAAAATACAAGTCTTACTGGTTGCAGTGTCTCTCAGGAGGCGTCCAACCTCCTCCCCAGACTGTGAGAGACAGAGGAAACTGCCTAGCATCTTTTTGTCAGAACCTTGCAGGTGTAACTCCTGATTAGTCTGCTGTGCAACTGGGAGATCAGAAGACCTGGTTCGGGTCTTATGTATGCAGCCCACCCTTCTCTCTGCCTACATAACCCCATGGACCCTTATCAGTTATTCCTACAGCTGAGAAACACACTTTAGGAAGCTTTTCCCAAACACATAAACAATCTGCTTGGGGTTTTAATGTACACAAGGCAGAATGCCTGGGACATATACCTCTGTTATTCAGAACTTTCTCTGTGCTTCTGTCCAATTATATATTTATTTTTTTGGGCATCGGTTCTTTATAAAGAAACTAGGGAGGATTTACAATTATGCGGAGTAAAATATACATCTGCTATCATGTTAGTGCTGCTGTTTCCCTTATATGTCTGTGTGCATGCCCACAACACGCCAACAAGCATATATTTGCATGACAGAAAGAGATGGTATGGCAGATCTATTGACAGCCCACGTTCTAAGGACTACCAAAGAATACTGTTTGGATTCAGCACCCTTTTTACACCACCATTACTTTAGTACTTAATGTTTTGCTTCTTATTTAAAACACATCTATATTAAATAACTCAGGGGGGATTCATGTTTTATATATATGATATGTAATCTTTTATTTATTTAGTAGTACACAACAGTACAGGCCCATACACAAGCTCAAGCTTGAGGTTACATGTGCCCATTCTAAACTAGACTTAATTGAAAAATAGAGAGAAACAGTTACACAACCATTTTTAGTACTGTAAAAGCACTGATTCTTTTTCCAGAGCAGTGTGATTTGTAAATGTTTTCAGAGTAGAATGTATACATAATGATTGTTGTATACGCAATGTTGTATTTGCAGAGTATGTACACAGAATATCAATACATTGATTTCATAATTCTGCACTTATGTCTAGAATCTAGTAACAATGGGGCTGATGTTAAGTTCGATGGATATGTATAAAAAAAAACTAAAAAAATTGCGTGTAAATATAGCGTATGCTTAGTTGGGTCTCAAGATTTGTCCAGCTCCACCAGTGGCATATGTGCCAGGTTTAGGTCAGGCGTACAACAGGTGCACTAATACCCAGCTCAACCCACGTGTGCATCGTGAATTAACATAAACAGAATGGAAGCATTGTGAGAAGAAGCCTTGCTATAAGCACAAGAAAGATTTTTTAACATTCGTTTATATAGCAAAATTCATATTCTCTTTTAGGTTTGACAGCAGGTATGTTGTTCCTTTTTGCATATCCCATTGTAACAGGTGTTGACAAGGCCTTTTTACCCAACAAAGTGACTTTTTTTTCCACAGGGAATGTGTCTCCTTATTAGACCTAATTTGAGAAAAAGTTTTTACATCTGCACAATTATTATTATTATTATTTTTATTATTATTATTATTATTATTATTATTATTATTATTATTATTATTATTATTATTATCATATACTTATAAGGCACCACATAATTCCACAATGTGTGGTAATAAAGTATAGTAGAAAGACAAAGAGGACCAACAGTCATATGCAGAAAGGACTCTTGAGGCATTAATGCAAGATTAGCATGACATTATGAATATTACTGTATATAGTAAACAAAAGTTATAAGGAACATTCAAAAGTCATATATAAAGGCACATAGGTGGATGAGGGGTTAGCAAATAAGGAGTATATAAGAATACAAATCCTCATCAAGCAAAGAAATACAAATATAGCAACAGTACTTCATTTACATTTTTGTGCTGTAAAGCTAGACAGCATAGCATTACAGGACATCTACTTTGGTTCTGGGGAAGCAAGTATGAAACCCCAGCATGCTAATTGGTAAACTTACAACAATGTACCTATAATTTATAATTTGTGCTGGCAATTACATAAGTCTTGCAGTAAGCACAAGTCATTCTTCTAATTTTTTAACATGATACTAAATTTTATTAATTTTAATCATTTTAATTAATTTTAATTTTAACAAAATTATTTTTTTAATATTTTGCAATGCTTGAGCAGTACATCCTTGAATTTGATCACTCTACTCCACTGTTTGCGTGATACCAGCAAACACCCGTTCAGTCAACCAGGATAAGATAGTCCTCCTCTATGATGCTTATAAGAAAGAAATCTAAGCTTCCCATGCCTCAAGTAATGCACCCACTTCTCTGCCTCAATACAGACCGCAAACAGAAACAGGGACAAAGGAATAGAGGATGCTATATCTCTTCTCTGAGCCATTTTTACAGACCACATTGTTGAACTATGACTTGCATGATAGGAGTCACCTTTAAGCTCTCCCGGTCATTGTTATTTAATTGACTGATATAATGTATTCTTTGTACAGCGCTGCGTACTTGGCGGTGCTATATAAATAAATGCTGATGATGATTATGATAGTGTGAACACATTCCTGCACAAGGTAACAATGCACCAGAATATTAGCTATACTGAAATATTGATCATATAGTATTTCTTAATTAAGCATAGCAAAGTACAGCAAGCCCTTATGAAGTAAGAACAAAAATAAATGGGTACATAAAATTGCACAACTAGAATAAAAATAGAAGGAATAAAAACACATGAGGAAAAGAGGTCTAAGTTCTGAAGATCTTGAACTGTAACCAGATATTGGAAGGCATGTACAAGAGGATGGGAATCCAGTGACATACAAAGGCATTATGGAATCTTTTTTAAAAATAAGTTCTGTGAATTCCTGAAGTACAGTGTGATGAATTCCTCCTGTTGTGTATTTATGCGGAAAGCCAGAAGCAGTTATTTTATACGGTTATAATATGTCTATCAACTCTTCTTTATCTATGCTTCTATTTCTAGAATATGAAAGAGAGGTTATTCTAGTATTTATGATCTTCCCAGAATTTATGTTATCTGTTTAGAACATAACTTCAACATCCTTCTTGCCCTTTGTGACATTATTAATGACAAAGACCTGATAGTGTGAGGTAATTGCCTCTGGGCTGCTAAGCTATTGCTACTGGGTACTGTGCAGCAATTGTTTCATTCCTGCCACCAGGTGGTGCTGCTTACTGAAGTGTTTTCATTTAACTTTATTGTGTGTAATATTATTCGGAAACTTTACATTTAATATGTTAATTCAAAATCTAACACTAATTCATTTTCATTAAATTTTTTTATAACATTGATTTTATAAAGACATGACAGTAAAACGCATACCCTGTTTCTTTTCAAAGTACTCTCCAAACACATAGCTGAAAACCCCCAGCCAGACAACAGCACTCTTATGACTGATCTTTGACCTTTTTGAACCAGAAATCTGTTGTCTTACTGTGCAACAAGTCAAATTAGTGCTTAATTACACTGACCACAAAGCCATTCAATTAAGCTTCTATGACATTACATTTTCTGGAGACAGACATGCCAAACAACTTCAAGACTCTTTGTGGAATACCGCACATTAAAGGAGACTATAGCACTGACCCTGTGAATGGTGGGAAGTTGAGTAAAGTTCCCAACATTAAACGATATTTTAGATATGTATAGTTGCCAACATTTCCAAACATTTTCCAGTGACACTTCTCTGGTGACTGTGTAGGTAGGCAAACTACTCACAGTGCAGTCCACGCGGACTCCATACATAACATGTTCACTGAAGTTAGCTATGTCGTACTTTTGCATTTGAAATGCTCTTATTTAAAAATGAATTTTATGCAGCTAGAGATTACATTCAGAACAACAGAAATGGCACTATGCAGTGACTTTATATAAATCTTCAATACCTGGGACTGTTCCCAGAATTTAGGGATAATTAGCAACTATATGGTCTGTGCAATAGATGACATAAACAAGACATGATAAACTATCCCTAGAATTAAATTAAATCACCAGAATGATAAGTGTAAGTGTTACATTTATTAAGATTAACCATTCTGTTCTTACAATAAAGCTAAATCTTTCAAAATACAAGACGCAAGAAACTTAAAAAAGTGATAATTGTATCCTGCAACAAAACAAAGTGAGTGCATTCACTTTCTTTTCACACTGTACATAAGAGAGTTATGAAGCATGTGGCAATAGTAATATATTTTTTGTATGAACCCTTTAAAGTTAGGTTCACCTGTACCACACATGAAACTGGCCTGATGATGACACAGGTGTCCACAAAATGCCAAGCATGGAAATTAATACTTCAAAAGCTGATCAACAAATGACTGCTGTCAGCCTGCCAAACACAACTCATAGTTCTTAACCGTCATGAATCCAGTGGACAGAACCAACAAATTAACACTTCCTAAAACCCTGAATGTAGAAATCTGACCCTAAACATCACAGCCTCTAAAACTATATTTCATCGATCAGTATAAAGCTTACTAATGACTGGTATAAAAGTCTAGAATGTAATTACTTCTCAGTATGGGCTAATCCTGTGTTTCTTAAACGTGGTCCTCAGGACCCCTAACAGTGCATATTTTCCATATCTCCTTGCTTTAGCACAGGTGTATTCAGTAGACTGATACATTGTAACAGATTCACAGGTGGTATAATTATTTCCCATGAACTGTTATTGGTCCTCAGGACTGGGCTTGAGAAACACTGGACTAATCTACCACAATGGCTAAACTTGAGCTGATTAGGACAACTTAACATAAATATAAAAAGAATGTAACTAGTTCACACAATCCCATTACACATTCCCGAATATTTGCTGAAAGTATTCCAAAAAATATTGGTGTCCTCTTGTTACTGTCAGCACATTTCACCACAGATCGCTCCTCTTTGCTGGTTATCGTAGGAGTAATGATATTAAACAAATGGCAGTCATGCAATAAATGTCAAAGAGCAGCAACAAGCAGCACATTTAATGAAAACCAAACAAAGCTAAAATCTTACTAGGCTGTGAAGTGTAAACTAGACAGCGTTGTGGAAAAAAATATATTTAATAATGATAAAGCCTAGTGCTGAGAGCCCTACTCCTGGCTCTGAGGAGTGTCTCATCATCCCAAACTTTTGCACACAGAGAGGGTTATTTTTCTAGAGGTTTTTTTTTATTGTTTGTTTGTACCTTATCTGTGTGGATTATGACAGATCAAAGAAAAAAAAGTGAAGAAAAGATTTTCTAGTGAGTATTTCTTTCTATTATCAATTCAACAATGCTAGTTCAAAACTAGAAAATTATGTATGGAACCAGTGCAGAAAATTCCTTTGAGTATTAAGACATCTTTGTAACTAGAGGATTTTAACTATATAGTTTTTACCCTGTTTGATAATAATTTATTTTGAGAGGCTTCTTTCATTCATATATAGGCTGTTGCGTTTTCTTTATTGAAAATAACTTTTCTTTCCAAAAATGTTTTAACACAAATACATAATTATAAAAACAACAAGCATAATATATTACAAGTTCAGTCATATCATCATGTTTTCAGCACCAACATTAATTGACTAGTACTGCCTGACAGCAGCTTTTATAGCTCTAATCTCCCAGCATGACACATATTTAATAAAGCATATACATTAAATGCTCGCAAATATTCACACATATACATTTTTCTGTAAATCCTATTGCTAAACAAATGCCCAATATCCATGCTGTGAGCCAACAAGAAGATGTCGTTTAACAGCAAAGCTAGTCACAAATAAAATAATCAAGCAATCTACATTCCCCTCCCTCTACCTCTGTAATGGTGAGGACTCCAGGACAGAGAAGCAGCCTGTAACAAGATTAGCTTCTTTACTATAACAAATTGACTTTATGTTTATACTATTTGAAAGCAAGATTACTATTTTGCATTCCTGCTAATGCATGACATACATTAAGAACAAGCCATGACCAGTGGCAGAACTATCATGGCTGCCGCTACAGTTCCAGGAGGTGAGGAGAGCTCCAACATAAGATTCTGATTTTACTAGCAATCTGACGGGGCTCTGTCAGCTGAGAGCTGGCAGGTGCATCTCAAAAGGCAGTGACGGCTAAAATACTGATATTATATTTGTTCTACTACAGAAAGAGACAAGTGAATTGAGTCCTATTAACAGAAGTGTCCAGTGACCACTTAGAGACTGGAGGTACAAAGAACTGCCTTAGTGCTTCATCAGAGGAAAACTAGGGACCATACCATCAGGGGCAGGTTGGGCTGGGGGACAGGGCCGGTCCCATGGTGGGCTACCTGTGGCTGGTTCACTGGGCCACCTGCATTTTTTTTTCCTTTAAAATGTTCCAAATAGGCTGCTGAGTGGAGTCTTTCCCTCTGGGCTAAAATTTGCCAGCCCTCCCCTGCCTACCATTTACCATATATACTTAAGAAAAAATGTTCAATCATTTAAAAAGAGCTGGTGATCCTTTACTTGCACACCATGGGTTTGCCAAATAGTCATCACTATATCCTTAGATTGCTGCTTGACAGGACATAAGCATCCAACACCTGGTGTATTCTCTCCCCCATTAATTACCTCTGATGGTGGGTTCAATATATAGTCCTGGTAAACCTGGTTCTTCAGCAAGTATTACTATATGTCACTAATTAACCCATAAGTATGATATATTTGCATTGAAGAATAGATGCAACCAGCTTCCATTCTCCTAACCTCTAAAAACAAACATATACAGATACTGCAATCAACTCACATGCAAACCACCCCTTTCAATAAATAAAACCTTTCTGATTTTCTTCTACAAACCAATCATTAGTGAGGAGTTATTGATGCTGTCTTTACTACATGTGACACTTTTGTGTGTTTAAAGATTTGTTTTACATTTGTTAATGTGCTTGTCCACAAAAGTGCAACATGGAGGCACAAAATGGGTCGTATTAAAATATAAGACGAGACCCAAAAATTACCAGCTCTAATTTGGTGGAAATTTCTGCATAGCTAGATGTATCCATGTGCCTGATCTTTGGGAGAACCCTAACTCCACCCGATTCCGCCACGTGGCCAGTGCCAACTTCTGTTCCTCTGCAAATGCTGCCAAATTGCTCCACAAATCTATGGTGAAAGACTAGACACACAGAAATTGAGGCTCAGATGGGGACTGAAGACGATTTTGCACTGCACATAAAATGTTATGCTTTGTAAATGACCACTTATATTTTAATAAATGAACACTATGGGTATATATATATATATATATATATATATATATATATATATATATATAGATATAGATATATAGATACCGTATTTCCCCATGTATAAGACGCACCTTTTTCCCAAAAATTTTGGGTCCAAAACCTGGGTGCGTCTTATACAGGGGTAGCGTTACAGGGGCAGTGGGGGGGGGGGGTGTGATCCAGGAGGAGGGGGACAGGCAGCGTGTCAGTGGGGATGCAGCAGGCAGAGTGTCAGCGGGGATCCAGCAGGCGGGGACAGGCAGCATGTCAGCGGGGATGCAGTAGCCAGCAGGCAGAGTGTCAGCGGGGATCCAGCAGGCGGAGACAGGCAGCGTGTCTGTGGGGATGCAGTAGCCAGCAGGCAGAGTGTCAGTGGGGATCCAGCAGGCGAGGACAGGCAGAGATTGTCAGCGGGGATCCAGGAGGAGGGGGACAGAGGCACAGTGGCAGCGATTGCAGGAAGAGTGTGCTGCCCGGCTGCTCTGATCACTATCAGAGCAGCCGGCCATTACATACTCCCTGCCTTTTTTTGACAGCTACCGTAATATTTTTTTTCCAAATTTCGGGGCCAAAAGTAAGGTGCGTCTTATACATGGAAGCGCCTTATACATGGGGAAATACGGTATATAGAGACTCCAGGTGCTTCATCTAAGGAAAACAACAGAGGTCCTTAAGCAGATTTACTGATGAATGATGAAAAAAGGGTCACTTTATTTTAGCTTTTGCACAGGGTCCAGCAATACATTCCACTGCAGAGTACTGCCATGTTGGTGCTATTGTGTCTATGTAGCATTTGATCATCTATTGCTGTACTCAGTTTTTATTGTTTAAAACGTGTCTTCATTTTGGCCTTTGCATACCACTGTTGCATTAAGCCACTGTCTTTTGTGAATTTTCTGTTAGTCTATAATATTCCTCTCCTCCTCACATCAGTGAGTTGTTCTCACCGCTGATAGCCAGATATTTTATGGTTCTTGGACTGTGTCTTAGAAAAACTTGTTTATTCTCATCTTTTAAATCCTTCATGGTAGCTCTCTCGAGTTGCTCATTCTGATACTTGATTGGTTTCTCACAATACCACACAGTAGCACTGAGTACCTAACTGCTTCCATTTAATAATATAGAAAGAACTTGCACTACAGTCACATGGAATAGTGGTTTCATAAAAAATGTGGGATATGCCTAATAACGTCAGACTAGTTAATTAAAGAGGTACTAAGCCCAAAAATGTAAACACATATCTAAAAACAGATATGAAAGTGCAAATGTGCAGTATCCTATACCACACAATCATTTATTTTCATACTTACTGCGGTGAGTTAATGCACGTAAACGTTTTTGCACTTTGCTAACAGATAACATTCATTGCAATCATGTATGCTGACATCAGATAAAATACTCTAATAATTATGATGCTTTGCTTGGATTGTATATTTTTTAAAGAGTGATTTGCAAACAACCAAATGTGGGACTTTGTGCAATCAATTTATGTGTTACCTTCCCTACATCCTCAATTGTGGTACAACAAGCATTGCAGTCCTGGCAGGAGTGAGTTCGCCAGAGTTGCGGAGGTCAATGTCTCGACTCCCAAAATTCTACTACTTGATGGGAGGTGGATGTTAGTTAAAAATGATATGTTAGCTTACATTACTCACTAATATTTACAGATGTTCTCATAAACATTGCACAGTGCAGCAAGCGATTTCTGGATATTTCTTATTGAATAGAAATGCTTGGACATTCAAACTAAAAAAGCAATCCCATCAAAAAATTAGGTGTGTTTTTCACAAAAAATCTCTGTGGCAGAAGGGGCATGGGAGCAGGATCGTGGAGTAGGTCTGGACGAGGAGGAGTGGTCGCTCATTGCATAAAGGATTTCAGAGTCTTCCATTAGTACAACCATTCGAGAAAATACCTACAAGATTTATACTAGATGGTACATGGTCCCTGTGAGATTGCACTCTATCTACCCCCACGCCTCCGATCTATGTTGGTGTAATTGTGGATCAGTGGGAACTTTCCTCCACATATGGTGGGATTGCCCTCTAGTATCTAAATTTTGGGATAATCTCTTGCTCATTGTTAAGCAGGTTAATTCAATTAATGTGCCTAAGGACCTGTTATCTGTGCTCCTGTGTCAGCCTATCAAAGGGATCTCTAAGTCATTGGATAAACTTGTTCGACACATATATAATATAGCTTAACTTCAGATAGCTAGTGATTGGAAGAGACTGTTATAAACAGAACCTGGCACACTGCCTCCATGGAATATGTGACAAGTTTCCTCCATGATACAGTCCCCGCTTTTCATAAGTGTGGGGCCCTTGGTATTCTTATAATAATAGCAATATGCTGGGCTTTCTATAAGCCCTCTACATTCTTTTTCCCCTTTGATTGTATCTTTTGCCTCTTATTTTTTGAGCCTCTCTTTTATCTGCCTCCAAGGCTTCCCAATTACTCTACTCTCTTTTTACTCCCTCTTGCCTGCCTGTCTCTTCCTCATTTTTCCTGGATAAGAAAGGTCTCTGTGCAGGGACGCACACCCAAACTGGAGAGTCCCCCGTCCCCCCCTCCAATCCCTATGCCATCATTTCCGTAACAAAAAACTCAAAAAATCCAGCAGTCTTTTCTAATCTTTATATATCGCCAACCTTACATGGTCTCTCTACGGTGTTGGAATGATCCTCACTGTTACCTACACCCACTAGGCCTTTAACTCCTAGCTACTGTATGGAATATACCACATTGTGAAGGTTTCATTTATTCTTTTGTAGTTTATGTCTTTAATATTTAACTGTACTCAATGACCTGTATTGTTATTACCTGCTGTTACAGATAAAAAGTTAAAAACAGAAACGAAAAAAATCTCTGTGGCAGGTTAAAACAATCATTTGGTAATTACCATATTTTCTTGGTTTGTTTCTTCAGGCTGTTAGTAATGATTTATAATTCTGCAGTGTCAGGTGACTACTATTCATTTATATAGATCATAGGTAACATTTATTCTCGCCTTCCAAATATGGAATTTTAAAAAGCCTTATTATTATATAATGTATTCCCATTACATGTAAGGATTATCTTTTTTATTTATTTCAGATCTAAGTATCCAGCATGCATTCCTTGATCACTGTTTACCACAATCCAATATAGCAATGTAATAGGTAAACAATATACACAAAATAAGTTGATTGCTAAAATGATAACAAATTAGCAAAGCATACCAAACAGAAAATACAAACATTTAAATATTGCAAATACAAAACCTTTAAAAATTGCTGATAAACTTGTTTTTGTTATAAGGATTATTCTGATAACTAGATACAATTCCACTAGTTTTACAAAGACTTAGAACATTACTGCAATCTCATAATATTTATCATGTTTAAAACAGCTAGAATGTATAAACTTTTATTTATTTTTATTAATGACTACTAAAGAGAGGTCTATTTTCTTGTAAAAAAAAGTGACTTTAAGAAAGAATGTTTCAGTATTGCAGATGCCCTTTAACTACACTAGCAATTGAAGATGTTTAAAATAAATATTTATGCTTTAAAATGTTATATTAAAATAGTCAAAGTTTAACACGGCTGTAAGAATGCATATAAAGATTTATATATAGACTTTACTCATGTTTATACATTTAGGTTTGCTTCATTAATCGTTTTTAGTTTACGATACATGTCAACTATCTTAAGTAGTACTCTAAAATATTTGTTTCTTGACAGTTGTATTTGTCTCTAATACCATAATGTAAATATGGATGTGCATTATGAGACCACAGGGTTCCTTTTATATGTATATATGTACTTGTACTGTACATAACTGTATATAACTAAGGGGCAGATTTATCAAACCTTCTATAAAGATTCTAGCTATTATTTTATGGAATGTGCTAAAACCTTCACTTTTCCTTTTTCGAAAGTTCAATAAATCTAATCTTAGTTTTGGAATTAAGCTTTTTAATTTTTATTTTTACTTACATACCTTTATAAAATATAATATGGATTTCATAGGATTTTTTTTTTTTTAAATACATATTATTATCAATACATTTTGTAAGGGATAGGGTGCAGAAAGGAAAAAGGAGAGGAGGAGGGGTGAACTGTGATATACATAAGCGTATTCAAGGGGTCACTATGCTTGGTAAACAGATAACCGCACATGAAATGAATACCATCAGAATTAGCTGGGAGAGTAGAGAGGACTTGTTAGTATGGCGTTGGGAAATAGAAGAAGGGGTCGTGTCTCCCTTATAGAAATATTATGTCAGTGAGAGTAGAAGTAAAACCTCAAGATATGTGGACAATGCTGGGGAACTTGTTAGGGCAATCATATAAACCTCTCATGTGTTCCAGTGGTGTACCTGCCAGACTATATTATTGACTGCTGTGACTGTAGGAAGGACAGTTACCTGCCATAAGGCTGTTGGCCATGTTTAATACATGTCCTATGAGTCTTTCAGTGTGCATAAGAGTGCACATTGGAGAAGGGTAGAAAATGGGCAGAAGGGAACCTGGATTCACAGAGTGGATAAGATTATGAACCTCTTGCCAGTATCTCGCTATCTTGGGGCACTTCCACCAAATAAAGGACAGGGTGCCATCATTCCCTCCAGCAGTGACTGGATGAATATTGCACAAGCGTGAACCTGTTATACCTATATAGGAGCTTGTAGGTGTTCTCTTTGATCCAGACACAAATGGAGTCCCTGGTTACTCTCTCTCTCTCTCTCTCTCTCATTTGAGTCCAAGATCTCCGTTATGTCCTCCTCCCAATTAATTTCATGGGTGCATTTCGGTGGTTAACAATGTGATAACAGTAGATGATAAAACATTGAGATGAGACCTTTTAAGGCAGACCTGCTAATACAAAAGCTTCTATAGGGGAGAGTTGGATTGGGTTTTGTGTCATAATCAACAAGTTATAGCACGCACATGTGTACCCTGTGCCTCAACCATGACCAAAAAACCTGGATATGCTTTGCTGCAGGTTCCTAAGAAACAGAGAAGGGGCCTGGATTGGATCAGTTTGTAATATAGGAGCCTTAGAATGACATTCATCTTAGATGCTGCTATGGCGCCTATCCAGGAAATATATAGATTACTCCAGTCTGTTAGGTTTCTCTTTATCCGCTTGAGGAGTTATGTTTCAAGGCAACATTTCCGTTATGTCCTCATAGATCATTTTTTTGCAATCATCTAATGCAGTGGATCCCAAACTTTCTCAGTTTGAGGTACCCATAGGGTCTTCATAATTTTTTCAAGGCACCTCTAAGCCAAAACAATTACCTGGTAGTCCACTGCCTTGCTTACCACTAGCCCTGGCCGTGGCACCATGTGAGATCACGCGACACCCCAGGGAGCTGCGGCGCACAGTCTGGGAAACACTGGTCATAAAGAACCATCATTTACCACCTCATCAGTGTCGTTCAAAGAGAAATGGAGCACAATATTACAACAGTGTTCCTTTTCTTTGATTACACTTATTTTAGAGAAAAGGAGATCTTCTTTAAGAGAATTGGAAACAGAAATTTCTAGTCTACAATCTCTTATCTTCCCATTTGAAGATCTGGAAGATGTTCAATATAGTCTCACCAAAATCAAAGATAAAATTAATAAAGACACAAATTTATTGTCTCGGAAAAAACAGAAGAAAGTTCTAAAAGATAGGATATATATCTCACAGCAGACTATCTCTTCACCTAACATCACAAGAAAACGATCGCATTTATCACACACTGAGCCATATCCTCAGACATCAAAAGTGTCTTTTCAAGATAATTTGAAGGACAACTATCATTTTAAAGAAAAATCCTACCCTTCATCCTATTATAATTGGAAAACAGTAGGTAGGCGGGAGTCCAATAAACATAAATCTCTACCGAATAATTATTTTAAACAAAGGAGACCATTTAAATTTGGAGAATTAAATGATACTTATTCCCCACTGGTAACATCTAATCGATACTCACCACTTAGAGATGTTAGACAGTCTCCCCCTTTTCAGGGGAGGAGACATCACAACAGAAAAAATTATCACCATCAAAATTGGAAGAGGTACAGAAACGATCCCAGATACTAACTCATCCTAAAAAAAGAGGGAAACGAGGGGGGAGTATTACAGCTAAAAAAGATAGAGTAAAGAAAAAACAAGCTAAAAAAAAGATAAGCTTGGAGGATGATAGCTCTACCAAAACCGATATGAACATACCTAATGTCAACAATAACATAGTGAACTTAAGTTCTAGGATTCTCGATAAACAAGAAATTCAACTTTTATCAAAAGGACTAAAATTCTGCCCATCATCAACTTCAGACCCTTTTGATGTATTTCTTGACGTTCAAAAATACACCAGAAAATTAACATTAAAAAGATTTTTTAATATGAAAATAGATGAACCACCATCAGAAAAGACAGTTTCATCTGAGGGGCAGACGACCTTTAAAAATAAGTCTACTTTTTTTCGGTGCACGCTAAGGGGTCATTTATAGACACATTCAATAAATTAGTTATAGATGATACTATGAAATTGTTGAAAAACAAAAAGAAACAAAGGTTTACCTATACACAAACCCTAACTTCGAAGGAGAGGTTAGCCCTAAAATCATTGCAGAAGGACTCTAATTTGATCATAAAACCTGCAGATAAGGGGGGGGGCTCTGGTACTTATGGATGAAGGCCAATACTGTAGAGAAATTGAAAGATTGTTACTTGATGGTAACACATATACTAAATAACATATACATTATTGTTAAAAAACATTTCGACTCTCTGATTACTAAATACTCATCTTTACTCTAACGAAAGATGAAATTAATTTTTTGAAGGTGAGCGAACCAACTACACCCTTCATTTATACCCTCCCAAAAATACACAAAAATTTGCAAAATCCCCCAGGCAGACCGATTATATCGGGAGTTACCAGTCTTTCATCCAACTTATCTGCGTTCATAGATTTTTATCTCCAACCATTGGTGAAAGGAAATTTTTCATACCTTAAAAATACTCGTGATGTTTTAAACTTACTAGAAACAACAAAATGGAAAGAAGGAATGTATTTAATTACGGCAGATGTAACATCTTTATATACCATAATTAACCATCAAAAAGGTTTAGAAGCAGTGAAATTCTTTTTAGACTTAACCACCATGGATAACAAATTAAAACAATTGCTGTTAGAGGGGATTCATTACATACTCACTAATAACTATTTTTATTATAAGGGAGATTATTATATCCAGAGAACAGGAACTGCAATGGGCACCCGATTCGCCCCCAGGCTTTCCCAATTTGTTTATGGCGTACTGGGAACGCCACTTCATATTGGATAGGCTGGGGGCGGGTCTGGTGTCCTGGCACAGATATATAGACGACGTGCTGTTCCTTTGGAGGGGAGACAAATTCTCACTGGATATCTTTTGTGGTAGTCTTAATATCAACGAGTGGAATATTAAATACACATATAACATTAGTCAGACTAAAGTCCACTTTTTGGACTTGGAAATTTATATTCAAGAGGGATTAATACAGACGAAATGTTATCGTAAACCGACAGACGTTAATTCTTTTATTCTACGCAGTAGTCAACATCATGCAAATTGGCTGGGAGGAATCCCTTACAGTCAATTTCTGAGATTAAGAAGGAATTGCTCAGAAGATAGCATTTTTAACATACAATTAAAAGATATGTACAAAGAATTTGAAGAACAAGGGTATGGACGTCCAGTCTTGGATAACGCAAGGGAAAGATTGAATACAATAAGTAGATTGGATTTATTACAGAATAAAAAGAAAGATAATAAGAAAAAGTAGATTACAATTTTTCATTCCTTTCGAGATACAGCCAATCGTCTAAGAAATTAGAAAAAATTATAAATACACATTGGCATGTATTAACCAAAGATCCATATTTGTCCTCCATTATTTCTGAAAAACCTACTTTTATTTATAAAAGATCTCTTAACCTAAAGGATAAATTAGTTAGAGGCCCTATGGCTCTACCAATGAAGCAAATACTGTCCAAAGGTTTTTATAGATGCGGCACATGCTTAACATGTACGAATGTACCATGTGTGAATAGTAAACTCATAGAGTTTACTGCAAATAATCAAGTATATAAAATCGATCACTTCATTACGTGTGATACAAAAAATGTCTTATACTTACTAGAATGTAAGTGTGGGCTGCTCTATGTAGGGAAAACATCACGCAGTTTGAAGAAACGGTTATACGAACATTGTAGAAATATTGAAGCAGGCTTTGAATTACATTCTGTATCTAAACACTTTAAACTTTGTCATAACTCATCTGTACTAGGTATGAAAAGCGTTATGGGCATAGATCTCATTGAAAAAAATTGGAAGATTAGGGATATTGATAAACTCTTATCCCAAAAAGAAATGTCGTGGATTTTTAAACTAAACTGTCTAATACCAGAAGGATTAAACAAGGACTTTGAGATTAAATGTTTTTTATGAACATGTTTGTAAAATACATATTTATCACTATCTTTGTAACCTTTATTATTTATTATTTTGTTTCTTTTTTCTTTGCTACGAGTCTGACTTGAGGATGAATGAACGTCAACCAAATAAGAAGTCTATATGGACTCCAAAACCGTCTGATAATTATTACAACATAGATCAGCCTAAGAAGTTTGATTAGCTACTATAAGTCTCAAAGGTTATGCTCGAATAAATGTGGGTTAGTAAAACAGATAGAGGTAAGTTGTCTGCATAGAGTAGAAGTTTTTGGTTGTGGTTCCCCATTCTCGCTCTTGTGATATCTATTTTATTCTGATGGCCAATGACAAAGGCTCCAAGCAAAATCTAAAAATCAACAGGAAAAGGGGCATCCTTGATATGTACCATTGTATATGGCTAGTGAAATAGATAACTTACCAATAATATGAATTTTTGCTCCTAAGTAATTGTCAAGTGTAATGAAAGAACCCAGGACCCAAACTAACATTCTGTAATACAGCTCTCATAAAGTCCCAGTCTGCCTGGCTAAAAGCCTTCTCCATGTTAATCGAAAGGACCAAAGTGGAACATGTGCAACTTCTTCCTTGATGTATGTAGTGTTCTCTTTTCTGTCTTGGAACAAAGCATTCTTGATATTTATGGATAAATTGTGGTAAAGATAGTTTTGATAGTGAATGGTTTCTCCAGTTGCTCCATGACCAAACCTACTTCTATAAGTGTGTTGTGCTGGGCTTCTAGGACATTTACTGTCACAGAGTTTAATTTCTTGGTTCTTTAGTTTTTTATTGCTGTTCCTATGCCTATCAAAAGGTCTCTAACAGTGCATTTAGAAGACTCTGGTGTATCAAGCTTTTTCTTGAAAAAAGTGGACAGGACAGAGTTGATGGTTCTAGGTTTACAGTATCTGTAAGCAATGAGACACTCTCAAGATGAGCACTACTAGTGCTTGGTCTGTTAACATTATATTTCCAATACATACCCATTGAATGTGACATTAAAAAATAAATGTAGCTTAGAGTATATGTTCTGTAGATGAAGTATGTAGAGTCTTTAACATCTGCGGAAAGGCCCTCCAGCAATATACTAACTGATTATCTGGAATTTGCATCAAAGTTGAGCGATAACTTTTTTTGTTATGGTAGATCTGCCTGTGAAATACCATATTAATATCACCTTCCAAAGCAAGTATAGAAAAGAAGCATACCTGTTCATATTTTAGAAATGTCAGGATCTGCCCGCAGCCCTCTGCATTGCATGCTGCTTTGCTTGTATTAAAGTAATTTCATAGTTTTCCAATAAGCATTGTCTATGCGATTTGTGTGGTTCCAAAGCACAAGCAATTTATTTAGCAAAAGCAAAAGTTTAGCAGTTCAATAATTAAGTACAGTACAGCCGATACATGATACATTATTCGACTTTGGCATTTGGTAGCTCCTGCCTTCTGGACTTTATTGTTGTGTGCATTGTATATATTTTGGCAGTACCTCTATTCACCAGAGGTGCTGCTATTGTGCTTTTCCTTTGTTAGTACTAGGGGTTATCCTGTCTCACTAATCATCTCCAGCACCTGGATGTTCCTTACTTATACCTGCCTCTTTCTCTCTCCTGTGCTGGTCTGTTTGTTTTGCTGCCTTCCCCTTTGGTTTGTCTCCTGGTTCTTCTGTGTCTTTGGACTTCATATCTGTACTCCGGATCCCTCTTCATCTCACCATTCCTCCTGTATCCGCAGTATTCCTTGCAAACCAATATCCAGTCATCTCTGATATTCCTGTGCAGTGTCAGCATTATTTGGTTCGTACCATTTATCTGCATTTTGATCAATAAACACCTATATTCTTAATTTCATCCTAGGCTCCGTAGCTGTTAATTACTTTGAAGCGCGAAAGTATGACCAGCCAAAAAGAAAGTTTTGGAGCCGTGTGAAGATCCTGTTTCAGATTTTCTCCTGGGACTCTTTTGCAATTGTCTGCCTCACTAACTATTTAACTACCATTGCTACAGACTCTACAAGCAGAATTTTATTATGATCTCAGCTGGCTCAGTTTTCTGCCTTACTTATGGACCCACTAAGCAAACTGTTAGATTTTGTTTCACACAATTCAAATACTGCTGATTTGCCTCAAACAACTTTCTCTGTAGCTGAGTCTGTGCAAACTGCACATGTTAATAGTGCTATTACTAGTTTGTAGTTTACCCAGAACTACAGAGTAACAAACTCCAGGTTCACAGGTGGTCCACGCCCCCACCTAACTGAAGAGGAGCGGCGGCGCATAAAAACGAACAAATTATGTCCCTACTGCCAGTGATGTGCACTTCTTACAAGACTGTCCTCTCCGTAGACCATGACAGCCTACAGAACCATCTTCTATTTTTTCCCCTCTGCATTCTGGATTTCCTTGCGCTTCACTTCCCATTGCCAAATTTCAGCCTGTTTTCCTCCCTGGGATGAGGCCCAATCTGCCAACCCCAGCTACCTGTATCGAGATGCCAGTTCCTGCCGGCTGCCCTGAGGTGCCAGTTCCTGCTGCCTGCCCTGAGGTGCCAGTTCCTGCCGCATTCCCTGAGGTGCCAGTTCCTGCCGCATTCCCGGAATTGCCAGTTCTTGCCACCTTCCGTGAGGTGCCAGTTCCTGCCACCTGCCCTGAGGTGCCAGTTTCTGCCGTCAGTCCTGAGGTGCCAGTTTCTGCCACCAGTCCTGAGGTGCTAGGTTCTGTCACCAGCTCCTAGCTCCCAGTCTCTGCCTTCTGCTCCGAGGTCCCAGCCTCTGCGTCCTGCTCCGAGTTCCCAACCTCTGCGTCCTGCTCCGAGTTCCCAGCCTCTGCGTCCTCCTCTGAGGTCCCAGTCTCTGCCTCCTGTTCTGAGGTATCATCCTCTGCCTCCTATTCCGAGGTGTCATCCTCTGCCTCCTGTTCTGAGGTGCCATCCTCTGTTTCCAGTCCTGAGTCTCCTGCCACTGTGTCCTGTCCCGAGTCTTTTGCCTCCAGTTCCGAGTAGCCAGCCGCTGCCTCCCGTTCCGAGACGCCAGCTGCTGCCTCCAGTTCCAAAGCGCCAGTCGTTGCCTCTGTGCCTGAGTTACAGCCTGATCCAGAGAGGGTGCTGCCCCTACAGCCTCTTCCAGAGATGTTGCCTGTCAGTACGGTTCAGCCCGAGTTGTCAGTCAGTACGGTCCAGCCCGAGTTGCCAGTCAATTCGGTTCAGCCCGAGTTGCCACTTAATGCTGTCCGCTCTGAGGCTTCTCACAGTGCTGTCCACTCTGAGGCTTCACACAGTGCTATCCGCTCTGAGGCTTCTCAAAGTGCTGTAGAGTCCAACTTAGTGCTCTTCTTAAGTTTGGTGCTTCATGTGTTTCCTCTGTACCTAGTCACGTTAGTGACCCAAAAAGACAGGTACTGTATTTGATTTCTCACTTTAAAGGGGAAGCCTTGGAATGGGCAAACCACTATATGGAGACTAATCATCCCATCCTATCGGACTTGCAACTCTTTGTCGAGGCAGTAATTGTCAGGTTTACACCATCTCCTGCAGTGCCATCTTGTGGGTCACCTGCGCATTCGGCAATACCAACCAGCACATCAGTCCTAGAACTACCTTTGTGACCACCCAGTTGGCTCAGACCCCTACTCCAAGGAAATTCCATAAAAGGAGAGGACGTAAGAAAAGAGGAGGGTCACCAGTGTTTCAACTTCGCTCTGGCATGACTTCTTTCGCCTTCCCACCCATGGCGAGGACTTTTATGCCAGGCCCCCCATTGTGGACTATGATTCTGATGAATTTAACCATTTTTGGTAACCGGGTGCCTGGAATCTGCCCCAAGGGGGTACTGTCAGAATCTGCCCACAGCCCTCTGCATTGCATACTGCTTTGCTTGTCAGCTCCTGCCTTCTGGACTTTGGACTTTATTGTTGTGTGCATTGTATATATTCTGGCAGTACCTCTATTCACCAGAGGTGCTGTCCCTAGTACTAACAAAGCAGCTTCTTTGTTAGTACTAGGGGTGTTAACCTGTCTCACTAATCATCTTCAATACCTGGGTGTTCCCTACTCATAACTGCCTCTTTCTCTCTCCTGTGCTGATAATTGTTATTTTGCTGCCTTCCCCTTTGGTTTGTCTCCCAGTTCTCCTGTGTCTTTGGATTTCATATCTCTACTCCGGATCCCTCTTCATCTCACCATTCCTCCTGTTTCGGCAGTACTCCTTGCAAACCAGTTTCCAGTCATCTCTGATATTCCTGTGCAGTTTCAGCATTATTTGGTTCATACCATTCATCTGCATTTTGATCAATAAACCCCTATATTCTTTATCTCATCCTGGGCTCCATAGTTGTTACTTACTTTGAAGCATGCGTGACAAGAAATGCTAATAATTTAGTTGATGTTGGGCATATAAACATTTACTAAATTATTAAGGTTGACTGCCAGAAATCCTTTGATAATATCATATGTCCCTTGTTTGTCAGCAAAAATACCTGTCAGTTGAAATGGTAGATGACTCACTACTTTTATCAAAGTGCTTCTGGATTTACTCATATTGTAACCATTACCAAGATTTATGGAGAGTATGGAGAGAATTTTACCGTCTGGTTTTCTTTAAAAAGTCTCCTGTATAAGAGCCACATCCACGTGTTCTTGGTCGGTAAATAGTACATATTGGTGTTGTTTATCATGGAAACATTAAGGGTCATACATTTAAAAACACTTTTCAGGACTAAAATATATAATTATTAATTTCAGTTAAAGAAAACAACCGAAGGCTACAGAGAACATACATTTCATCAAATAGACCATTCTGAGAAAAGAAATACTAAAAAATATAGAAAGAGTATTAGCAGAGGTGAATGAATTTGGATAAGCCAGAGGGAAACACAAAGAGGGAAGAGGGGAAAAGACACAGATTCACTTACCCATAACTTGGAAATTAATCAGTGAAAAACCATCATCACTCCTACTTCTAAACCATAGGAGTGGGTGAACATGATCTGTAACATTTGCCATGGCCAGAGAAAAAACAGTTACCTCAGATGGGCAGGCACCCAACTGTGTCAAGCATAAAACTGAACTAGAAGTAGTTATATAATACCAATAGAAGGACAAGCCACCCCTGTATTATCATGTACCTATAGATATACAATAAACAGTTAGTGATTATAAATATAGATAAACTGCTTATGTGCAAGGCTCACCATACAAAGAGCAATTTAATGTATCATGAAAACATATATGAATACAAACAACTTTAGCACAACAGTGCAACTATAAAGTCAATGTTGCTCAATGTATAAACTAAAAATAAGGGTTAAACATCTGACAAATCAATAGCAGCAGCAAATTTCATCAACGATAATGTAGATAATAGACTTTGGGGGCATTATTTCATGTAATTGATTTTCAGAAATACAGCCACTGTAGATTGTGTAAAATCAGAACAAAGCAAACACTGACTACGTAATGTATAATAAAATGAAGGTTAAGGACCTCATGTAGAGCTGGTTGCAATTTCTGTCTGCAGTATTGAAAGTCATATTTTACGCTACGCAAATGGTCTTGTGTCCTACTCTACATCAGGTCCTAAGTCGGCAATTTAAAATTTTAATTTGAGGAAGAAGTGCAACTAAAGAGAAAATATATCAAAGTGCAAAAGGCTCTATTACCGATGGAAATGGGTGTGTTCGCCGAGAATTGGACATGTTTTCCCAATAGAAGAAATTGAAGAAATGGGTTAAAGCAGTTTTAAAGCCATTAATGTTTTAAAATATGATTTTTAAGTTTTAAAATAAATATAATCTAATGTAAAACTTATTTATTTATTTATTTCCCCCCCACATTAATAGAACTGGATGCCCATATCTAGGCTTTCAGTTTTACTGCACGTGTGCGAGTTGGCTGGCTTACCTATGCAGAGCGCTTATCTGCAATTAGCTTCAGTGCTGTGCCATCGTGTTTTCATCTTAATCAGCTCCTCTCCCACAGTGTCTCTCCCAATCTCCCTTTCTGTGTATCTTTCACTGTGCCCTTGAAGTTGTTTCCACTCACTTCTAGTAAGTGTGGTGCTGGACAAAGGACTATTATTCTGCTCACCCTCTTCCATAACCTCCTCGTCATCTCCAGAATCCTGCTGAGGCAGTGTGGGTGAAGATGACAACAGTGCCATCTTGGATCTTTCTTGTGATGCGAGAAAAAGGAAAATAGTGGATCAGTTCGATTACCAATAACTTTTCCTTGTAACTGTGATATTTGCTAGTCATAAACAAGCATTTTTCTTTTCTCATGATGACTTTAAACATTATTATATTAAAGAAACAAGTGGCTGTGACAGGAGTTCTGTTAATTTGCATCCATGCAAATTGGTAGCAAGCCAGCCCCCATGTGTACTTATATTAGAACGCATTTTTTGTTGCATAATCTGTACTATTGATTAAGGTTACATTAAACACAATTGCAGAAAATAAAATCACCATATGACATTCTTAATCATGCAGTACAAAGAGAAGTATGAAATGGCAGCTCAGAGTAGAATATATTTTGTTCTAATTGGAATTCTTAGAACGCTGTGACCTTAATTGATTGAGGACACTGACACAGAGGTCGTTGTGTAATCTGCTGTAATGTTATTTTCATAGTTGGCTGCTTCTCTTTTTTTAATTACTTTGAACAGAAACATACAGATATTTTCAAACCCCAGGATGCAATCATGCAACACATCCGTGTTTATTCATAGGTGCTCAAAATATTTTTACTCATACTTCTTTGTCCTTTTAACTGCACTGTTTACTTTACAACTGAGCTCTGAAAACAAATCTTGATCGTTAGTTATGTTTTACAGTTTAATAATAATACAAAATTACAGCCAGGCACAGTTTTGTTTATAAAACACTTCCTTTATACCATATGTAATAAGTACAAGACATAATATGTGTGCCAACAAACCCATGATTTCAGAGAAAATTTTGCTAGTCTTAGTTAAGACTCAGATTTAATTATTCAAGAGATGGTTGTATAAGCATTGTATGTCCTGAAAACAAGTATTTGTGCATTAGATCCTCTCTCACAGTGTCTCTGTTTCCCTCTCTGTGTGTCTTTCAGTATGTTCCTGAATCAGAAGTTGTTTCCACTCACTTCTAGTAAGTGTGGTGCTGGAGGAAGACTCTTTTTGTGGAGACCTTGATTATTCTGATCACCCCCTTTCATACCTCCTCGTCCAGAATCTGAGGCAGTAGCAGCTTCAGTCTCTCAAATACCTCCATCCATTATTTGTATAATGATTTAAGTGGCAGATAAATACCAAGTAGCAGAAAAAGAGATATAACTAAAGAATTTAAAAATACATGGGACAAATATAGGGCTATTGTAACAAGCAGGACTTGATTAAAGGTTCTGGTTGCCCTAGACTAATACACCCGTAGTGACCCCCCCCCCCCCCACCCCCTCACTCCCCCTCAAATCATTAAAGGAAAATTCAGGAGTATTAGCCAGCAAAAAATTAGGTAGATTCTCTTAACTGTTCTTGCTGTTCTTTATTGCTTGTTCTTGTAGTTTTGCTGTTGTCTAGCTGTCTTCTGGGAAGTTGAGGTTCTGTTTTGAAAATGTGCAAACATTACACCACCTCAATGATTAGGCACTTTAGAGTACTGTCACGGGCACTAGGAGTCTTTACCCAGGGATCACCAGGTGATAGGCTTACCAGAGCAATATAGGTGGTATTATGGTACTCTGGTAGCAGGGTGATCACGGAACAGAAAATAGCAGATGATGAGATGCTCAGGAAAGTCTATGACTAGCAGCACTGGTAATATGGAGGTAATAATACACGAGGAACTGTATGGACAAAGGACACGTGAAGGTAGTCAGTGGTCTGCGGTAGCAAGTTGTACCACTGCTATGTGAAAGGATACTGGAACAAGTGACACAGGGAACAGGGATCAGTGGTCTGCCACTAGCAAGTTGTACCACTGAATATATGTGAGGAGGAGCACGGGGAGAGACTGCAACACAGGAGATACACGGGCACCTTAAACTTGATCCACAATAATATGCACAATATATAAATGACTGAACAGCACTGTAATAATAGAAAGTCTCTTGAGGTAATCCGGCACAAGATAACACAGTCAATGATGGCAGTAGACTCAGCGGATAGCAAACTCCAGAGAAGAACCAACACAGTCCAGCAAGATATGCAATACACCAGCACAGTCAATGAGAAGTATGCATACCGTGGTTCAGAAGCAGGCTGTCAGACAGGAGTGCAGAGATACCTGAACGGCAGGAGGCCGGCAGGAAGCGAAGTCCCTGGATGGGTGAAGCGGTAGTCAAGTAGGTGCAGCGCACAGGTAGGTAGACCAGCAGGGAAACGAATACACAGGAATCAGTAGAGTGTGGAACTGGACTCCTGGAGGACCCTGAAGAATAGCGATGGTCTAGCTGGAAGGTAAGTAGTGAGACACAAATCCAATGCTGACAGGCGGGTAGAGACCAGCGGGAACACAGGAAAGCATGGAGAGTGGATCAGCAGTTGAAGGACGAGTAGAGATGAGGAGAAGCGGCAGCAGGACTCTGCGGACACACGGAGGTAGCCAATAGCAACCAGCAGGTGCAGTAACGATGGCACACGGGAGAGCAGAGTTGAGCTGGTACTGATGATCACGGAGAGTAGCGGATAGCAATAGTAGTGGCAGTCTCGAGGAAACACGGGAGAGTTGAGATGAGCTGAAGACTGAAGCGCACAGAGGCAGCGGATAGGAATCAGCCAACAGTCACGATGAAACACAGACGAGTTGCAGGTTGTAGACTGTAGTGCACGGAGGCAGCGGATAGGAATCAGCTAACAGTCATGATGGAACACAGACGAGTTGCAGGTTGAAGACTGTAGTGCACGGAGGCAGCGGATAGGAATCAGCTAACAGTCACGATGATGCACAGGTGAGTAGATGTAGATTGAAGACTGTAGTGCACGGAGGCAGCGGATAGGAATCAGCTAACAGTCACAATGATATATGATAGAGTTGAAGTGGCTTGGAGACTGTAGTGCACGGAGGCAGCAGATAGGAATCAGCTAACAGTCACGATGATACACAGGAAGGTAGAAGTGGTATGGGAACCACAGTAGTAGAAGTGGTTTGGAAACCACAGTAGGTAGAAGTGGTTTGGAAACCACAGGAATCAGCATCGCTGAATACACGAGGAAACACAGGAACACCTTCAGAGGCTCATGGGGAATGAGACTCCAAGATCAGGCAACGTGGTATTGACCACAGGTGCTTAATATAGGGAGTGTTGCCTGATCTGCCAATTAAGTTAAAGGAACATACACTGAAGGGTTAGAAAGGGCTGCGCATGCGCAGACCCTCAGGATGGCGGACGGCCACGGTTCCTAAATGTCTGGGAAGAAGCACTCACAGTCCGGTGAGTGACAAGTACATTCTCATGAACGCCACACAATACAGAGATCATGCCCCCCCAAAAACCATTTCCTTAACCGCCAGTGGCCAATTCATGACTCCCTTTGCAATTTCATCACCCACTTCCCAAGTATTTTCTTCACCTACCCCCCAGCTATTTATTATTATTATTATTATTAATATTATTATGATCTTTTATTTATATGGCGCCACAAGATTTCTGCAGCACCGTATACAATACAAACTGTATACTATACAGGGAAAACAGTACAGAACAATAAACGAGTAATACCATGACTTCAGAGGCTCCAGGCATAGCAATTATAGTGAAGTTAAAGCAAAAAAGTAGGTAGAGAGACAGGAGGTAAGAGGGTCCTGCTCATAAGAGCTTACATACTGAAGGGAGGGCAAACAGACAGAAGGCACAAAGGGAGTCAAAGGAGAGGAACAAGTGCAGGAGAAGCGAGGTGATGAGAGTGAGCATGGAGAGAGGAGCGAGGAGATGAGAGCGAGCATGGAGAGAGAGGCGATGAGATTAGAGCGAGAATGGAGAGAGGAGCGAGGAGATGAGAGCGAGCATGGAGACAGGAGCGAGGAGATGAGAGCGAGAATGGAGAGAGGAGCGAGGAGATGAGAGCGAGAATGGGGAGAGGAGCGAGGAGATGAGAGCGAGCTTGGAGAGAGGAGCGAGGAGATAAGGAGATATGTCTTTTATCCCCCAGTAGCCAATTCATCACCCTCTTCTCCCCAGTCATTAGATCACTGTGCCCCTTATCACACTGCCCCCTCAATACACTTTGTCCATTATCACAGTGTCCACCTCCATCACACTCTGTCCCTCAGTACACTGTCCCCCTTGTAACACACTCTGCCTCTTGCAGTACACACTGCTCCCCTTGCATCAGACTCTGCAATACTTGCAGTGCATACTGTCCCCCACAGCACACTCTGTCCCCCTTATTACACGACACCCCTGCATAAAAACAAAACTTTACTGAACTGGTTTCCATCGGCAGTCAGGTCCTCTCACTGCAGTTTCTCACTGACACCGTCTGGACATGATGATGACATCACGCCCGACAGTCAGGGAGGAGGGAGGAGGAGAGGAGAGGGGGAGGAGGAAGTGGCAACGGCAGCATCAGCACAAAGGGCAACTCGGGGCGCATAATCAATAATAAACAAAAAAAAAGTATCTAGACACCATGAACAAACTAGATGGACCAATCAGTTTGCATGTTTTATTGTATATTTAAACCTGCAGTGAAAATATACAGATCATCATCATCTATAGGGCTTGCAAACCATATTCTTTAACAGGTTAATATGAATTATTTAAGTATGCTATATTTGAAAAGTGGCAGAAATAATTGTTATCCTGATAGTTTCAGATTTTCCACCCATGTTTGGATAATATGAAACAGACATTTTCATAGTGATTATCTATTTGGAGATCATTAGCTAAAATATATCTGGCTATTGCTGGGAGAAATTTAAATTTATGTTCTACCAATTTTTTATTTTTAGTTTCCAGGCTTCATGCAGGGTCAAAGGAAGTTCAGATGGATCAGGCTTGTTGCATTCTTCTTTGTGATACAGCAATAAAGCAATGTGATTGGGTTTAATATCGTGCTCTCTTTCAACTGCAGAGTAGTGTACTCTATATGCCTGGTATGTTGTGGTATGCTTGTTATGTTCAGCTGATCCTTTATCACTGTTTGACCAACAGATTTCAGTATGTTGCTTCACCCCAAATTCATATTCATATTTAATAAACAGCCATTCTTCTCCCCATTCTCAGTCCCACATTCAGTTAATAGCCCCCAAACCTTCCCAGCATTAAATCAAAGGTCCCATCAGCTCATCTTAAATTGATAGGGCCCAGTATTAAATTAAATAACCCACTATCACAAAAATAAATTAATAATAACCTTCATTAAATAACTTGCCCCCACTTACACATTAATTGCCCAACTTCAAAACCTCTCATGCAGCCTGCACACATGGGACAGTGTGCCTGTCATGTTGTGTGCGTCCCATGTGTTACATTGTCAGTGACCAACACACATAGTGTAGAAGAATAAAGAGTTCAGGTCGTCCTAGACTAATACGTTCGTCACGCACCCACGTCTTCTATGCTAGACCATGCTAGACTAATACGTAGCAGGTCAAAATAAACCCATCCTTAGTTTAAAACCCGGCTTCTTTTACCCCCTACCACCGTCAATGTTTATGTTCCAGTGTTTTCAAAACTCAGCTCAACTTGGCTTTTTAAAAGGGTCACAGCAATCTGTTTATGCCTCTCCCAGGCCCAATTTTACACACCACTATTTGAAACTTTTGCACCCCCAAAAAGCCTTGTACACTAGGCTGCAGTCTAGTCAGCCTATTGGATAATCAGGGCCTGTAGGGGAGGGAGGAGGTGGACACACATATGGGAAGAAAGGGAGGAATGGATCATATGCACTGTGGCCGATCATATGAACTCTGGGACCAGTCACTAAGACCCATAGAGTAACTGGTCAAGAGAGGGGGGCCCAGGGCACTTGACTCCAGGCCCCCCCTTAATCTGGCCGTGTCTGATGACAGCCCCATTTTAGTCAGTGGTGAATTATTAAAGGGGGGTTTGACCAATGTTGTAGGACAGCCAAGACCCTCCACATTTAAACTCAGTGTTAGAAGCTTAACTTACAAAAAGATACACCTTTACTGTATGTGGCCTACGCTCACACGACACTAGCCTCCCCAAATCCGCCTCCCCAGTTGTAAAGAGTCACAAGTGTAAGATATGACCAAATCTGCATATGGGTGTATGCACACACATTTAAAACAGACGTACGGCCAACTCTACATGAGGCCAAAAGTGAGCCCATGGTGAGGGGCTTGTTGTATTTGCCAACAAACTTGGGACAAAAGTTATGTTGCTTATTGCAAAATACTCAGAGTATTAGTTTTACTGTGCATATTGAACCGCTTGTCATGAGAAGCTTTCTGTGTATTGTAATGTGAATTTAAACTTAAAAGTGGCCCATATGATATCTTCAAGAATTTGTGTCCTGTATGTAATCAGGCACAAAATACGTAATTGGACTGAGGGCCCCTGTTTGGAACGCATGAAGAGCGTTACAACAAAACAAAACAAGCCGGTCTAGTACATTTGAAATCACTGCACGAGGAAGAAGAAAAAGTCCCTGAAACACTCATCAGTCAAGTCTTCTTATATTAACACAACCGTTTTGGGTTTGTTGGGTCTCCTTACAGAAACGCAACACAATTCCTTTGTTCTTTTCTCATAATATTAATCTAAATTAATCCAAAACAATGAAAACAAATCTTCAAGGTTGAGAAACAGCTAATTTGGGGTATTTACTATTAAAATATATTTCATATGTTATCTCAGTTGCATATTAATTGTAAGACATTTATTGTTTGCTAGAATCACTAATCTCTCATGTCACATCCTGTGTGACACCATGATATGCTATTTGGGATTCACTGGATTATAAGCACCAGACAAAACTCAGGTAGTATTTGTCTGACACTGATTTTAGCTATGCCTTAGATTCGCTAGGAGAGTTTAAAAATAAATAGAATACCTTTATAATAAATAGTGTATATATAACTATAATTAGTAGTAGAAGACATTACAGGGGTTAATTAATCTGTGTGCATATGTATTGAGTCCCTAGATATTTTATGAGACTAAATTGGCAGCTGGCTTTCTGAGGTTTTTGTTTTGATTTTCGAAACAAAACATATATGCACTATTTGGCACCGGCATGCAAATTAAGTAAATGTAGAACACCAAAAATATTATTGCCATATTAGAAGCAGCAGTAGAAAATATCAGATTTAGGTCATAAAAAATGCATTAAGAAATGCTATGTTCCATATGTATTTTCAAACTGTTCCTACTAAAAAAAGTCAGTAAAACCTTTTGGGAAATAACAAATATTCATGCTTTAAGCTCAATGTTTTTTTCCTCTTGATAATGCACTGAATATTTATGTTAAAATGAACGTAATAACTGTCATCGCTTTGCTTTTAAAGTGTCCACCAGCAGTGTATATTGAATTAAGATGCTATTATTTGAGCTCACCAGCAGCTGAGACTTTGGATATATTATGACTTCATGTTGGTAGAGCTATCGTTAAACTACACCAAAGTGTTGCTCTGGTGACTTAAGAAATAGGAGGCAACTAGCAGGAACACCCGGAGGAGTCTTTTTGGCACGGTTTCTCGTACTTTCATTTTTATCACTTCTTGAATTATCAGAGCTGCTTATTTCCTGTACGCATTCTAAGGAAGTCAATCTTAGAAACTGTTTGCTCTAGCTATTTACTGTATTTATCCGAAGAGAGTGGTTTCCTCTGATGGTTGATCTATTTAAGGGGAGGTAGTTTCCCAAAATATACTTTTACTTTTAAGCTTCACTTTTGACATACCTCCCAACTGTCTGGATTTAGGAGTGACAGTCCCGATAAGAGAGCTGTCACGCCATCCCGATCGAGACAGCTTTGTCCTGATTGGGCTGAAATAGTGGATTGTATGTATAAATCCATTCACTGCTGCTCTGCATACGCACAGCAATTCCATGGTCTTTCAAGGAAGGGATGGTTACTAAGAGGCGACCTAGTGTTTGAGGAGCACTAAGTACACACCAAATGGTGTGGGTAGACCGCCAATGACAAAACCACAAGCCTCTTGTGATGTGGCCACACCCCATTTGTCCCGTTTCCAATAGCAGCAATGTTGGGAAGTATGCATTTGAGTTGAATGTTTATAATATATTCACTTCTGCAAACAAACATAACAAAACTAGCTTTATTTGCTTTTGCAAATTGATCACCGTTTCATAAGCAAATGTCTTCATAAGAAAGTCAGTAGAATGAGAGTCATGAATGATATAGGTTTCCATCTATAAACTGAACTCTGCCAAGGAGAAAAACTGATGTACTTTGCACTATGCCATCATCAGCATCTATTTATTTATATAGCGCCACTAATTCCGCAGTGCTGTACAGAGAACTCATTCACATCAGTACCTGCCCCATTGGAGCTTACAATCTAAATCCGCTAACTTACACACACAAAGACCAAGAGCAATTTAATAGCAGCCACTTAACCTACCAGTATGTTTTTGGGAGGAAATCGGAGCACCCGGAGGAATCCCACACAAATACGGGGAGAACATACAAACTCCACACAGATAAGTCCATAGTCAGGAATTGAAATCATGACCCCAGTGCTGTTAGGCAGAAGTGCTAATCACTAAGCCACCGTGCTGCACACAGATGTGTATAACTGACTGATGTGTGTAAGTGACTGATGTGTATAACTGACTGATGTGTGTAAGTGACTGATGTGTATAACTGACTGATGTGTATAACTGGCTAATGTGCGTAAGTGACTGATGTGTGTAACTGACTGATGTGTGTAACCAACTGATGTGTGTAAGTGACTGATGTGTGTAACTGGCTGATGCGTGTAACTTACTGATGTGTGTAACTGCCTGATATATGCCATAAATAATCCCCACTATATCATATGAAAGTCATTAAATATCTTTGTAGAAACTTCATAACTCACTTACTTGTAATTTCACTGAATCATGCAATCAAATATTTTGCCTTGGTTCAAACTGTCAAACCAGTGAGCTTTGTGTTGGTAGCTAAGATTTGTTGATGTTATTTCCATTTTAAAGCTATATACAGAAAGAAGCACTCAGTGCATATAACAATGCAAGCACATCACCAGTGACAGGAGCCATACGGATTTGATTCTTGGCACTGTGATCAGAACACAACAACGTACTGAACACTATATGCTGAAGCATTGTCACAGTCACCAGGCAACAAAATAAAATCACGATAAATGGATTTAATAGTTATCAGTTTCTCAGTTTACTATTTTATTCCTTTTACATTCAATCTATTCATGTCTATAGGGAAGGTCACTTTAGGGCCTTCATTCAAAAGAAGAAATCAATGATGACCTCACTATATGTGATATCACTGGGCACCCTGCATTGAAATACACAGCACTCTAACGATGTATGTAATGTAGCTATTGACCTTTTGCTCATTAAAATTCATAACCCATTGAAAGTGGTATAGGTATGACCACGCAGCCATTATCTTTAAATAACACTTATAAATGTCAGGTTGACACCAGAAAACTTGATGTATGAATACAAAAAGGATTCAAAGTGGGCATAGAGCTATGAAATTCAGATGGAGCAAGATTTTGTTAGAAGAACAGAAAGGGTTAGTTGGCAGGAACTCTGTCGCTCAGGGGTACTAGATTGAGCCAAATGCCCAATCAAATTGGGCTCCATCTGTAAGCCAACAAATAAAATTATTAAAAACATATGTATGTTATTTAACATATGCCTAATTTGTAATGTAAAAAACAATTCTAAAATGATAGAACAATGTTTTTACATATGAACAGTTTGATATCTGCAGCATTTGAGGCAAGTGCACAGGGTCCTTTCAAGGAAAACTAGTCTTGTGAATTGCTAAATAAATGTAAGTCCTTCCGCAATGGAAATCTCTCATACACTTAATCATTCGTAAGTATGATTTTTTTAATTACTCCTGTGTGTTTAGTAAGTCAATCTACAAGTCTGACATTACTTACATATAAAGGACATTGAAGCACATAAGCAACACATACCAGGAGAGCTAACTTAAGGAACTAGGCAAAAAGTAGCAACTATACATAAGCCACACATAAGTACCTTACTTGAGGAATAACATTACTTTATTCTAGTATATTTGTTAAAAAAGACAAAATAAAAATAGTAATGCGAACTCACAAACTTAGCTTATCTGGATGCTAAAAAAATACACAAGCAGATGTCAATCTGTGCCCCGGGGCTGCATTCTGCTTCATATCCTCACTAACATTCCTTTCTGTGTCTTCACAGGACACAACGCTGCATTACAATAGGCTTATTCAGTTTTATTCACAAGTAAGTCCATGCATCTCAGTTGTGCTACAAGATATAGTCACCTACATACACACCGATTGTAACAATTTTAAAAAATACATTATAAAGTCTGTGTTAATAATCACATTAAAAAAAAACACTTATTTGAATAAAGAAATTGTTAGAAATCATCAGAGCTGCTCATAACCTTCCGAGATCAACTAGCGAACATTACAATGCACTGGGGCAATGTGTAAGCCAGTAATCTGTCTAAATTGTATAATAGTTATGACATCACTAATTCTGATATAACTATTTTCTGAGTCTTTGTTGGAACATGAACATGATCACTTGCACATGTTGATAAAGACACGTTTTTATCAGCTAAAACAGCACTGTAATAATATATAATGCTAGCAATAGAATACACCGAGATTTCAGTGCATACCCCAATACAATTTAAAATATATATACTTTTAAATAGAACAGTATCAAAATAGTATGCGGTGTGTGCAGATTTATTCAGCCAGGAGATAAAGCATATATCTCCTATCATTTATCCTATCAAAGCAAAAAGGTCTGTGCATTGAGATTTTAGGAGCCAGGTTTGACTGCAGTGATTCTCCAATCACTGATCTATCCCAATGATGCTGTCCAGACTACAAGGGACAAGAGTGGGGCAGAGAGAGGTTGCTGTAGGAGGAAGCAGGCGGAGTCTGTCATTGACTGATGTGCTAGTATTTGAGTAGTGGTTTTCAGACACAGACACATACCAGGAGAAAGGTCTGAATTGTTCATTACACTGATGTCCACAGAGACATATCAGAAGATTTTCTGCCTCATATAACTCCCCAGGACAACTCACAAGCTGGAGACCTGTGTCAGTTTATAATTTCACACCATCTCTACTTTACTACATCAGTAGTAGGACATATAATTAGGTAAATTTCATTTTTGGGTATAGTTTATTATTATTAATTATTATTAATATTTGTGTTTTGTAATTTTGTGTTATTATTATTCTTGCATGTTTGTTTTAATACACACTGCTTTGCATTAATATTGATGGTTTGCATAAACTTTTTATCTAAATTGATGTCCCATGTGATAAACTGCAGATTAGTATTGATATATTCAGTGTATATTAAGTAAAACACCTGCAAATAACTCTTATATATGAATAGCTGTGACAAGATAGCAAAATAAATTAATAACTTATATACTGTATGCAAATATATTATATACTTAATATAAAAAAATATAACAGTGTTTGCCTCAGAACAATAATAAATGTTCTATAGATATTATAGGAATATTTTTTGGTAATATCTGTCATATGATTGCAAATTTTAGAATGATCTTGTCCAAATGGGCAAGATTTCTGTCTGATTTTAGAAGGTCAGTGACTTAAGTTATTAAGCAAAAATATGATTATAGCCAATAGCTTAAACATTTCCCAATATTTTGTTTTTTTGTATAGGTATATGAGCTAATTGGCAATTTCTGTAAATATTACACACATTTTACAATCAGAAACATCATGGGGATTTTGCAGCAATTTTTAAGCCTGGCGGTAATGTTACTCGCTACAGCTGTAGTCTTTGGAGAGGAGAATGACCCATCCCTTCGACCATTCTCTAATGAAAGACTATCATTTTTGAGAAGTGTGTCCACAACAGTTATGTCAACTGATGTCAAGACTTCAAATGCCAACATATCAAACCACAGTACGTTTCAAAATATAGTTTTCCGACCTGGAAAAAGCAAAACGTCTCCTCGGTGTGAAAGACAGATTGAGATCAAAGATACTTTCAAATATATTAACACATTAGTATTCTGCCTGATATTCATAGTTGGGATCATTGGTAACTCCACATTGTTAAGGATAATCTTTAAGAACGAATGTATGAGAAACGGTACCAACTTGCTGATTGCCAGCCTGGCGCTGGGAGATCTGCTTCATATCATCATTGACATCCCAGTCATCACATATAAGGTAAGAGCGGGATATAGTTATCACAATGACTTTGGGCTATGTTTTCCAGGTAAATTGTTGAAATTCAACCTTAAATATTTTTGATTTTTCGTATTACTGCTAAAAAAAAAAACAACAAATAATTTAGCAAATATGAGTATTATTATAGCATAATACAACTAGTCCAATGTTATGCAGACAAATCAACGATTGACATAATGATAAATTAGGGTATTGAACTAAAAGTAGCTATTTGGAATATAGGCCTGGAGTTCTTTTACAAAAGATAGATTTATCTCAAGGGCTAATCACCCGGCTTTCCCAGAGGCTTCAGTTTAATTGTGACATGTAACAAATTCTAATTTTGGGTGTATTCACTGATAATGCCTAAGATAGAATCAACTTTACATATGCTGATTGTATTAATGTGAATGTTATCATTTTGCATCACTTTGTATTAATGCAAACATACATGTGTCCAATACAACTGCAAGCTGGACTGAGATCCTATACTACTTTACAATGAATACGTAACTATTTATGCTGAGATATAAAAATAATTGCAATTGTATTTGAAAGCAACCTGATTTAAACTGAGGTTCCAACAGTAGCAAAGGAATTAATAATCATATGTTCTGTTATGATGCTATAAACTTGCCTATACAATATGCAAAAAGTATTGTAGTGCTTTTATAAACTGGATTAAAATATACGCTTTCAGGACTAGTCTGTGGTTTTAGCCTGTCTGTTGAGATAGGTGCTCCTTAGAGAAAACTATTCATTCATTCGTAAAGCAATTATAATTTATTGAAAAAGTGTTTGGTCATTTGTTATCATTTAAGAGGAAGGAGAAGGCAGTGCGTACTGTAAATATACTCAGCCGACCCAGAGGTTAAAGTAGAGAGGAAACAATTTGTAATCTTAAAGAAGTCATCTAGAGTGCTGAATCAAATATTACGTAACAGGATTACCATGGTAATCCAACTATGCATGAAAATAGTGGTGTACATTGTTTACACACTGATGTAATGTAGTTTACTTGCACTATAGCAAAAATAATCTACAAGGACAAAACAGTGAGGAAGAGGTTATTTCTAGAGCCATTTGTTCAAATGGTTCTAGCCCCATTTTGTAAATGCAATATATATATATATACATATATATATATATATATATATATATATATATATATATATATATATATATATATATTGGCATACTGTATTACCCCTGTGAGTTTGCTGTTTTATAAAATAATTTCAGATTTGTAGATAAGACAGTGTAGCACCAAGCTTTATGTGATTTAAATAATATAGTCTATAGTAACGACACTTCAGTAGACCGTTCATATATTATAAGCACATTACATTAGACAACTACTCTTTTCTAAAATTACTATAAAATAATTGAATAGTAAAAATATCTTAATTGCCCATTTATTAAGAGGCTGTTTTTCTAAAGCTTTTTCAAAAAATTTACATACAAAGGAAGTAGTTAAATAAAAAGAGAATGTCTTACAATGGAATATTTTATGCACATGGTATAAAGTTAACAAAAACTCAGTTAATTCAACTCACCTTATATCCGTTATGTGCATGTAACTGGTCCGCTCAAGCATATGTTTTCAAACTTTCAACAGACACTCTGCGGAACACAGAGTAGTGCATAGTGAGGTCAACACCTCATAATGGTACGTGAATAACTATAATATATGACAGGCATTAATAATGGAAATGAATGTCTTCGAAACTTTGAAAACTTCTGCCGTATTATATCTACCATCTGTTATAGATTTATAAATCGCCAGGTAATCAGTTTCAGTGTCACACTATATTGGACTATAAAGGCTGATCTAATATTTTAGTACTTAAAAAAATAAGCTACTCACATAAATTTCACAATATTGAAATCTAAACATGTTGCCATTGATACGTTTGTTTAATCTGCATGAATTCCAAAGACTAATATAACAATTTTATTTTCTTGTCTGTAATAATATAATCAAGTGGAATATGTCAGTGACTGAATCATCTAAGAACAATATAGTTTTCAAATGGTTTAATATATTTTATTAGCTATATTTGTTAGACTTCAGATATATGTACTTATTAATTCAATGTTATAATATTATATTAATATAGGTTATTTTCTTTTTCTTCAATATTTTATTTGTTAATGATAACTAAAGCGATTTTTTACGAAATATGGTTTAAGACACAAATGAGGACACAGTTGATTAAATCATTTGCTAAATGTAGTGGCAGTCTAAAAAGATTGGGAAATTTAAACTAACTTCTTCCTATTCCTAGAATTTCAATATGCATTGACTTAAATTATACACAATGAAACAGGCTCATATAATTAATCTTATTTATCTATGAAGTGTGAAACCTAGCCACATATCGCTAAAGTTTAATGTATTAACTTCTATTTACAAAATGATATTACGCTATTATTCAATCCCGCCAAAAGTAATTTATAATACAGCCATATCCCTACACATATTGAGGTTGCAAAATATAAATATTGAAAAACAAACTAATAAACACATTTTCTTATTTAAAAAGGATGTATCAAAATAGCATAGAAATATAAACAAAATGTGTTTATATGTTGTTTAAAGGATATGCATAATATTTTAGTAATGCATATCCCAAAGTTCCTGCATTGTTCTTTTTTATTATCTTTTAGTAAGTGCAGTGTCACAATTGCTCAATTCAGTGCCAGATTTTCCCAGCCCAAAACACTGCTTTCAGAAAGCCCATATAGTTACACCTAGTGGTCAAAGTGGAAACTTAGCAGTGGTGGTATGGAAATTTAGAAGTGGCGGTATGGAAATTTAGAAGTAAAAATGTAAAAAAATGTAATGTGAATGTAAATGAATGGAATTCAATAGTTTTACAGTCCAAGCAGTAGGAGAAGTGACGGCATGGCATACCACCATATACCAGTCCACTTCGACCACTTGTTACACCTTATCTACAATGGGAGACGCTGTTTTCCTGACACACACAAGAGCTTCATCGCCATTCATGCTTTGGACAGTGAAAGTGGTCTGAAGAGCACATTAAATGTATTATACATTTAATGTACTGTATTATATTATAGAGGCTCTTGATGCATAACTCTTGTGTTAAGTTCAACAAAACTAGTGTGACACTATCTTCAGATCAACATCTTGCGTCATGAGCACACATAGTTTTTTACTTTATCTGTTATATAGTTTTTATTTTATTTTGAAAAATAACATGTTTCCTTTAACTACATAGAAATATATTAGCTCCTATCTCATTGATAAGCATAGCTGAGAATACCCTTGTTTTTTTACGAGAAATGTTAACAGCCAACGTATCTTTACACTACATTTCTCTAAAATACTATGGGCCTGATTCATTAAGTAAAGTAAAGCAACAAAAAGGAGTAACTTTGCATCTTGACAAAACCATGTTGCATTGGAAGGGGGAGGTAAATTTAAAATGTGGCTGACGGTACTGACATGAACTCCCAGAACAGATGGTAGAGGTCTACGCCTTTAGCAGCCACCTTTTCCATAGAGCTTGTTATGCTCACAGGTACTCAGATGCCCCCAGGTCTTAAAGTCATCATAGTGGGAGCTTATGTACAGAAATCATAGCGCAGGAGATGGGAGGAGTAACCGGAATACAGGGACTGCAACCCCCCACCCTTGCAGAGACTTGGGGTATGGGTCCAAAGCAATCATAATAACCAGGGAAAGGCCAAAGGTCAGGGCATGTTTCAAGCAAGGAGAATCCAATAAACAGGCAGAGGTCAATGGCAATCAGCAAAGAGCAGGCCCTTTCTGTCTTATATACCCACACTGACCAATGAGAAGCAAAAACTCTATCTAGCCTAATTACCTCCTCAGGAGGCTACTAATTAATGTGCATAGAATGCGCAAGCATCCGGCTGTCAGTTATGAGACACAGCACTGATTAGGGAAGCATACCAGCCATTGCCCTGATGATGACGGGAAGGGGGAAGTGAGGTACCGGTTGTCATAGCAACGGCCAGGATGCAGCCGTACACAAAGCAAAGACCTGCAGCAGACTCATGACAGGGTAGTGCTTGTCCTAAATTAACTTTACATTTCAGTGTTAAAATAAAGCTATCAAGTATTTGTGTGCTACATGAAAAAACAGCCAGTATTTAACTTATGTGCAAAATAATAAACTAATTTGCACCCCTTGCATCTAGTACGGTTTGTCCAGGAGAAAATGTACTTTTTTTTGCCTTACTTTCCTTAATGATTCAAGCTGTATATGTGATAAGTATATAGCAACAGACACAACTATTTTGTACAGTTTTACAGCACTGATCAGGGTTATGCATAACGCATGGTGGAGGTGGATGTATATAGTTTTTCAACTCTTGTAGTAGTAGTACTATGTAGTTTATGTAGTTCAGTGCCTCTACTGGAATATGACACAGTCCAATATACTTGCTCTATTTTACTATGGAAAAAATTAGGATATGGTATAATTACCCAGGTCTTTGTTGTATAAAGATATAGGCATTTGGGGCATATTGGCATCTAAAATTACCTTACTGGCAGTCAGTTATTGGGGGCTCACTATTAGTTTGTAGGAAATGATATAATACAAGTTAACCCGTGCATGATACTCATGCATTCTAGTCAAATCAAGCTACTTAAGGTGTTAAAAAGGTTCTTGTCATGCATTTGGGCCATAGCCCAGGCATCCTCAGGGAAAGAGCGTTACTTCCCGACGCAAGCACCCTTTTTTAACGTGGTTTTGTCCACATGTCACCACCTCATCATTTTTCTCCATCACCTCATCCTTCATCTTTATCGCCACATCTATCCAAATGTCTATCCAGACACAGGGATCTCTCTCAGCGGTCCTGAGTATCACACTCCTCTTGCTCTGTCACCCCCGGCAACTACCAACCACTCCCAACTGTCACCCCCGGCAACCACCAACCACTCCCCACTGTCACCCCCGGCAACCACCAACCACTCCCAACTGTCACTTCTCCTTCAAGAAATATATATATATTTTTTAAAAATCTTTATAAACACTTTTAACAATTACCAAATTAAATTAACAAATTAAAAACATCTTAGTATACCAAATTTCAGCCCTTTCTGAGTTTTTTTTCCACACACACTAAGAATTTAGTAGGTCAGTGTATAACTCCGCCCAGCAGGTGGCGCTGCAGCTTGTTTTTTTTTTTCACACACACACACACACAGACTAACACACGCCACTAGGCTTTATATTATAGATCCTTCACTTAGGCAATTAGCCTAGATAATACTTTCCCATTACAATATAGGCCATGGATATCATTAACTTCGGAAAGAGACTCAGATGTTACCAAATCCTATTTGTATGTTGATACAATATATGTAATGGACATTGTAATGCAATGTCCTATTTGTCCCAAGTTAACCAAAGTATCAACCTGGAAAGATTTAAATTGACCTTTGTATATTTCCCTGCAAGTAATACTTAACAACAAACATGGGGTGGATTATTTAACTGAGCAAACTTTATGTATGGTGGATGTTTGAAACTGCCAACGTTTAAATTGCATTTCAAACAACTCATAGTATATTACTGTCTTTAGTCTTAATGACTAATGATCTCCATTGTAGATTGAGTAAAGTAATTATTCCCCAGTTGCTTATTAATTAAATAGCACCCCAATTATCCAATATATAATTAATATATGGTGGTCTCCAATTGTCTAACATATTTGTTACATATTGAGTCACAAGGGCAAGATAAATCACCCCAGGTCAGGCTCTCACCACTCCTCATGGTGTAACTTCTATTCACAAGTGATCAAGCCAGGTACACTCTGTCATTTAGCAGTTACTCATCATGGATATTAGTGGTGGAGCAGAAGCTTACTGAAATACAAACACCCATAATGTAATCATTATCCAATAAAAAGCAAAGGCTCATTTCCTGGTGAAGTGCCTGTCTGATTCTTGATGGTAATTAGCACCAGTGTTGGGGATGATATCACGGTGTTCCTAATTAAGGAAGGGAAAGCGTATCAAAGGTGGTATAGTACACTTCAGTGTTCTGACTGACGTACACTTCTTCATAACTTAGTAGTGCTTTTGTTTCTTTGAGCCAGGCGAGTGATGATGCTAAAGACCCTGGGGCTGCCCACAAAATCCTTTCCTCTGAATTAATCCAAGTGTATCGTTATAGAGCCTTAAGCCAAATCTGGACCAGCCAACAGTGTGCAAATAATACATTTTAAACACACAAACATCACCCACTTTGTCCTCAATCATTTTTTTTTTTACCAGGCTGGTGTCTCTCCCACTTGTACATGTGTGGTGGGGGGCTTTGTGTCCTCATGCAGAATAGGTGTCTCCATAGTATGTGCTTCTATGCATTCCCACATTGGCTCATATCTGCACATCTTTGTTTCATGCATATTATTCCTGTATCTGAGTTCTGCACCATTATATCCCCTGGCAAGGATGAAGAAGGGGGGAGAAGACATAGGGGGGAATCCAATTAGCCACGAAGTGCCACTGGACATCACCTCGCACATTGCTGGCCAATACGGTAATAGATCTCTGCTCCTTTTCTTCTCATATCTCTATGGGATGCGTGGGAAAAGGTGGAGATTTGAGAAACATTGAGATGACGTGTCTCCACGGCTGTTCTCGAGACACATTGTGGCACCTCGCGGCTAAAACATTTGTATAAATATGCCGTTCTGAGGACTTTTGTGTGCCCCAGTGTTTTATATAGTCTGTATCTTTTCTCCCTTATTTCTTAGATTTGCTTTTATTTCCCTTAAGGGTCCCTATACATGTTATCTCTTCACCCATGCTTCAATAAATACTCCCTTATATTTTATCTGTTCCCACTTGTACCCAGGGGTATACTTTACTGCTCAGCTCCCACACACTGTTTTCTCTGCACACAGGACAACCACTTCACCATTTTCTATGAACTTATGAGTGATGCTCACTTTCACTGACACTCACTCTCACTGCCAGCACCTTACATAAAATCATATGAAACTGAAATGAAAAGACAATATGTATGGTACACTAAGTAAAGCTTCTTATTCCAATGTATTTATACTATATGGTATAAACTACATAGCCATAGGTTTTATAATAGGTGCTATCCTCTAAAACCTGAGTTACATACTGTTGATCTATTGGCTGGATTGTTTTTTACTCGCATTAAACAGTTAAACAGCTGCTCTCACAAAAATGATCAATGATCTACTTACTGCAAAGTTTAAGGGGTATATTTACTAAACTGCAGGTTTGAAAAAGTGGAGATGTTGCTTATAGCAACCAATCAGATTCTATTTAGTATATTCTACAAAATTAATATAATCTGATTTGTTGCTATAGGCAACATCTCCACGTTTTCAAACCCGCAGTTTAGTAAATATACCCATTTCTCCATAGTCATTTCTCCATACTTATACCACTTTCATACTGCCGCCCTGGCAATATCCCGGGTTGTTAACCCGGGATATTGCCGGGGCACAGGGCAGTATAGATAACAAGATTCCCGGGTCGGGTGGGTTCATACAGCACCTGCCCGACCCGGGTTTTAGAAAAAAAAAGTGTAAAAAAATGTTTTAATTAAAAAAAAATACATAACAATTGTTTACTTAACTTATTTTCAGCCAGCGGTGTCTCCGGTGCATTGCCGGCTGTCAGGGGGACCTCTGGGTACTAAAATGACGTAATTTCTAGTCCATTAGAAATGACGTCATTTTAGTACCCAGAGGTCCCCCTGACAGCCGGCAACGCACCGGAGACACCGCTGGCTGAAAATAAGTTAAGTAAACAATGGTTATGTATTTTTTATTAATTAAAACCTTTTTTTTTCACTTCCCCATTTTTTTTTTTTACAGTATGAATGGTGAGACCCGAGAATTACGCGGGTTGCACCATTCATACTGCAGGCGAGTGGGGTCCAACCCGGGAATTACCCCTCGCAAAATCCCTGGTCTAAGTCCCGGGATTTTAGACCCGGGATTTTGTGGTTGGACTATTCATACTGCACCAAGACCTGGGTTTTTCAGCGTGCCTCTGCAAAAACCCGGGTTTTTGGTGCAGTATGAATGGGGTATTATTCTCCTGGATCTCTCTGCTGCTTTTGACACTGTTGATCCCCCTTTTTTCCTACACACCCTTCACGTCATTGGCCTTCGTGACACAGTTCTGTTTTTGTTCACTTCCTACCTATCAAAGCTCTCCTTTAGTGTTTATACCTCTGGCGCATCCTCCCCTCCACTCCCACTAACTGTTGGGGTCCCACAAGGCTCTGTTCTTGGCCCTTTACTTTTTTCATTGTACACCTCTTCTCTTGGGGCACTAATTTGCTCATATGCCTCCAGTACACCCAAATCTATTTCTCTTCCTCTGACCTTTCCCCTTCTGTACTATCTTGTGTAAACAAATGACTTTCCGCTATCTCCACATGGGTGTCCCAATGCTACCTAAAGCTCAACATGCCCAAAACAGAACTTATTATCTTCCCTCCTACCAGAATCACCATCTCCCCTTAAATCTCCCTCACTGTCAATAACACCACAATTTCCTCAGTCTCCCAAGCCTGCTGCCTTGTTTTCACACTTGACTCTACCCTCTGCTTTTTTCCGCAAATCCAGACTCTCTCCCAGTCCCGTCGATTCCACCTAATAAACATTGCCAGAATACGCCATTTTCTTACTCAACATGCTGCCAAAACTCCCATTCTCTCATCATCTCCCTTTTTGACTACTGCAACCTCGACACTCATATATCCACAATTCAATCGATCCTAAATGCTGCTGGAAGACTCACTCACCACTTCACATCTGGTACAACACTTTGCAAATCCCTAAACTGGCTCCCTGTGTTCTTCAGAATCAAATTCAAATTACTAACTTTTACCTACAAAGCTAATAATACCACCCCTACATACGTCTCAAATCTCATATCAAAATACTCTCCTTCCAACCCTCTTAGATCTAACTCTGACCTGCTCTTTGTCTCATCTCTGGTAACAACCTCTCATTCCCGCCTAATTTTCCCGTGTGCTCCCCACTTACAGAATTTCCTACCAAGCCCAATCAGGCTTTCCCACAGCCTTCAAATCTTTAGACATTCTCTAAAAAACATCTCTTTTTTAAAGCTTACCTTATCCCTGATAATGCTATCCACACTAATACACCCTCACAGCTGTCCCAATATCCACTCTAAGCCACACTCGCTCCTCTTGTTTCAGCTCTGCCCTCTTCCACTTAATATGTAAGCTCTCTAATGAGCAGAGTCCTTCATACCCTTTGCTTTCATGTCTGCATTTATTTTGTCTGCTTTGTATGTACCTCTTTTATGCGTGTCCTGTTTCTCCTACTCTACGCTGCTGCGGAGCACTGTGGCGCCTTACAAATCTACAATAATAATAATAAACCAGTTTATTTTATATAGTGCAGTATTAGTAAAGATGAAGCTATTTATTTGTACAATACCTATATTCAAGTAGGAATGGGGCAACATCTAGACTGCGTGCTTAATTTAAAATACTTTGCATTTTATTTGACAATTAAGAATACATGAGTATAATTGATTATAAGTCTCTATTTAATAGCTCATTACAGGGGCAGAATCAAATCTGTAAATTCTTTCAAATATTTTATGAGTAACACAAACCTTTGTAAAAAACATGTAATAACCAAATACCCTGTATTTATAATTGATTTCACAATGCATATCTTAATTATACCAATGTTACCATTACAAAGAGATATAAACATAGAGATATGTAATTGATGATCTTATACTTATACTTATACTTATACACATGTAAATCGCATGTCCTGGTATGTTTTGCCTAATTCATTCTATAAGGGATGCATTGTCTTGTCAAGCGATATTATTTTGAAAACCAACTGAGCCATGTTAACAATTGACAGTCAATGATCATTTAGAAGTGTACTGCCACCCACGGTCTACTAAGCCAAATTATTTGGCCTTGTTGAGAAAGTAACTTATCTTTATTTTATGGTCAACACTAAATCTCCAGCATATTTCATCTATAACCCGTGCTGAAGTTTCTTTATATCAGAAAAGATAGCTATTTTATTTAGTACAACAGACACATACACAATGCACAGGGAGCATATAGCAGTATCGAAACTAAATAAAAGTTGTTTTCACATTATATTTCGTTCTTCTCCTGTAGTATATGGATCAACATTATATTCTTTCGTGATGGTATCGATCCCTAAAGTAGAACTACGCACCATTTATAAATATACAAATATGATATTTGTAGAATAAATAAATAATATACATTAGCTCAAATTGCTGCTGTTAGTTTACTGTCTAGCATAACTACTTAGTTAATCAGTTGCAGGCACACAATTTTGACTAAACAACAAGATACAAGCGCATAGGACACCTGATGCAATGAAACTTTAACTGTAAGATTAAATAGTATATGACATATGCAAATAAAATAAAATAAAAATCCTATGCACACAGGATAATATGAAACTGACATGAATGTTTTTAGCTCCTTTATGAAACAATGTAGTGTAGGCATATGGCATCAAAAACTACACTACATTTTTTTCATAATGAAGCTTAAACATTCATGTGAGTTTCATATTATAATTAAAGATGAGCGGGCTCGGATTTCGCTAATCCGAACCCACCCGAACAGTGCGGATCCGACGGGATCCGAGCACTGTTCGGGTACTTCCAGCCGCCAAAGGAATCCAAAACGAGGCTATGACATCCAAGTCTTGCGTTGGATCTCACGAGACTCGGATGTCATAAATGCCCCACTCGCGGCCGCCATCTTCATTCTCCCTGCGATCACTGAAGAGGGAGGTTGTTGAGATCCTGTGCTCTGTCCTGCTGATTAGTTTAGTCAAGTGGTGCTTTGTCCAGTGCTCTGTCCTGCTGAGTCCAGTAGTACTTTGTCCAGTGCTCTGTCCTGCTGATTCCAGTGGTGCTTTGGCCAGTGTCTGTCCTGCTGAGTCCAGTGGTGCTTTTGTCCTGTGTTTTTTTCTGCTAAGTCCATAGTAATTTTATAATTATAAAAAAATCTTAAAAAATTTAAAAAAAAAAAAAAAATTATTTAAAAAAAATATAAAAAAATTATTTAAAAAGTATAAAAAATATTCTAGAGCAATATATTCTTGCAGTCCCAAAAAATAGGTACTGCAATCTATATTACTACGTTCACTGTTTCTGCAGTCCCAAAAAATAGGTACTGCAATCTATATTACTACGTTCACTGTTTCTGCAGTCCCAAAAAATAGGTACTGCAATCTATATTACTACGTTCACTGTTTCTGCAGTCCCAAAAAATAGGAACTGCAATCTATATTACTACATTCACTGTTTCTGCAGTCCCAAAAAATAGGAACTGCAATCTATATTACAACGTTCACTGTTTCTGCAGTCCCAAAAAATAGGTACTGCAATCTATATTACTACGTTCACTGTTTCTGCAGTCCCAAAAAATAGGAACTGCAATCTATATTACTACATTCACTGTTTCTGCAGTCCCAAAAAATAGGAACTGCAATCTATATTACAACGTTCACTGTTTCTGCAGTCCCAAAAAATAGGTACTGCAATCTATATTACAACGTTCACTGTTTCTGCAGTCCCAAAAAATAGGTACTGCAATCTATATTACAACGTTCACTGTTTCTGCAGTCCCAAAAATTAGGAACTGCAATCTATATTACTACGTTCACTGTTTCTGCAGTCCCAAAAAATAGGAACTGCAATCTATATTACAACGTTCACTGTTTCTGCAGTCCCAAAAAATAGGTACTGCAATCTATATTACAACGTTCACTGTTTCTGCAGTCCCAAAAATTAGGAACTGCAATCTATATTACTACGTTCACTGTTTCTGCAGTCCCAAAAAATAGGAACTGCAATCTATATTACAACGTTCACTGTTTCTGCAGTCCCAAAAAATAGGAACTGCAATCTATATTACAACGTTCACTGTTTCTGCAGTCCCAAAAAATAGGAACTGCAATCTATATTACAACGTTCACTGTTTCTGCAGTCCCAAAAATTAGGAACTGCAATCTATATTACTACGTTCACTGTTTCTGCACTATTTTTCTGGAACTAAAATTTTGTATTAAAACCTGTGTTGCTTCTTCTATCTTACATAACAGCAGTACTATAAAAATGTAACAATTACATACTCTATTAAATAAGCAGGGCCGATACGTGCCGTATTTTTCAGTAAAATCTCACTGCACATGCTCAGAAACGGACTATAGGCCAGTGAACACAAGTGCATCCAACTCATCTTCAAACACTGGGCCACTGGGTCGGGGCTATCCCTCGGTAGGCCCCGGCTCTGATTGCTCCCCTCTTCTTTGGTGGGGGGAGCGGAACACTTTAAAAAAAAAGAAAAGAAAAAAAAAGAATACTCACGTGGCTGCGGCGCTCACCAACTCCTCTCTGCTCCGTTCGCACTGAATGTCGGGCGTGACGTCATCACCCCCGATGTCCAGTGAGGAGCGCCGCAGAGATGAGTCGGGAAGAAGACAGAAGACAGAAGAGAAGAAAGCAGCCGATAGAAAAAGTAAGTGAAGGAATGGAAGCAAGGGGGGAGCACGGCAGAGTGAAAGGGGAGCATTGCAGAGTGAATGGGGAGCAAGGCAGAGTGAAAGGGGGGCAGAGTGAAGAGTGACCACGACAGAGTGAAGGGGGAGCATGGCAGAGAGTGCAAAGGTGGAGCATGGCACAGAGTGCAAAGGGGGAGCATGGCAGAGTGTGAAAAGGGGGGCCAAAGCAGCATGGTAGAGTGTGAAAAGGGAAGCCAAATCAGCATGGCGGAGTGTAAAGGGGACCAAAGCAGCATGGCAGAATGTGAAGGGGGCCAAAGCAGCATGGCAGAGTGTGAAAAGGGGGAGCACAGACAGCATGACAGAGTGTGGAAAGGGGGGCCAAAGCAGCATGGTAGAGTGTGAAAAGGGAAGCCAAATCAGCATGGCGGAGTGTAAAGGGGGCCAAAGCAGCATGGCAGAATGTGAAGGGGGCCAAAGCAGCATGGCACAGGGTGATGAAGGGGGGCCAGGAGAAGGGGGGAAAAAGCAGCATGGAGGGCGCAGTGTGATCATAAGGAGGCACAGCATGGTGATGAAGGGGCACAGTAATGTGTGTGTGATTAAACAGCGGCAATGTGGCAATGTACTGTGTGTGTGGTAGGTGGTGGCTAAATAATGGGTGCTATTTTGTTTGTAGGATAATGGTGGGGCAATTTAATTTTATAGTGGGGACTCTTAATTTAAGATGGGGTGGTTTGGGGGCTATTAATTGAATGTGGGGCTGAGTTTGAGGAGTTGTTTATTAAATGTGAATATGAATTATTTAATGGTAGTGATGGTTGCGGGAAATAGGTATATTTATGCGATCGAATATGTAATTCATTTATTGCAGGGGCTGTCTGGAGGGAGGGAAATAGGTTTATTAAATGGGAATACTATTAATATAATGTTGGGGCTGAAGGAAGGCCTAAGTATTAATTGTGGGTCCTATGGATTTAACAGGGTTGGTTGGAATTTTCTACATGTACCTATTATTTTTTCCAAATTGGGCCTCCAACATTCCAGGATCCAGACAAGCCGCAACTAAAGAAACCAGCACCCACAGCTGGTAAAAGTGACAAGAACAGGTAGGACAGTCTCAAATGTTCTGAGTCGAGTGCAGGCTTGGCTAACCTGTGGCACTCCAGGTGTTGTGAAACTACAAGACCCAGCATACCCTTCCAGCAATAAGCTGATATATATTGGCAAAGCATTCTGGGGCTTGTAGTTTCACAACCCCTGGAGTGCCACAGGTTAGCCAAGCCTGGTCTAGTGGGACAATCCCTATTTTTGGTGACTGTTCTGCCCAATCTGAGGGGCAGGTCAAGACTGTATACTCTTTATATACACACTGCATTCTTTATATACTATACTATAGTGCTAGCTGTCCTTCGTAGGCTGACCCTTTCCCCTCTAGTGTCTGGTCTCGCCTCTATGATGGCTGGCCACACCCCCTCTGGTGGGCCCTTAGTGTTGCAGTCCCCCGGTGGACCCTTCATGCACCAGTCCAACACTGGCTATGACATTAATATTTTTTTATCTATGCATTCTGATGGGACTTTATATATAAATATGTGCGTATCCTGAAGTGTGTTGTGTCTGTCTGCATACAGCAAGTGCCGTATAGGCAGAGTGTACTTAGACCTGTATTCAGCTGTAAATGTTTCTTCAGATTCGCTTGTACTTTAATACGGACATACCTGCGTGCTATTTCTGTGTAATTTTAAAAATGTAAATTGAGTTCACTTTGCATTCCTTGGTGAATCAGGCCTGCAACGTTTAAACAATTGGAAAATCAGTCTTTGCTCTTAATGTACAGGAAAGTAAAAAACATACACACACTTTATACTTTTAAATTTTTGTTGTCTCATCCATCTTAACAAAAATATTTCCTCCATCCCCATTAACATTGTTATCACACAGCATAAGTGGGGTGTTTCTATATTTAGATGTTTAAAACATAGATATTTTATTCAATTTGTAGAGTGTAGATATTTTTTCATTTGAAAATGTTTTACTTTCTTTTCAGATACATATTGCAATTGCTTTGTAATGAATACATTATTTGAATTTGGAATTTAGAATGAGTTTGTATTAGATAAAATACTTAAAAAATGGGCATGGGGAATGACTGCTCCTCTGTTATTTTATTATAAAAGCAATGATGAAAGCAAAAATCCAGCAATTAGATCCTGCATAGCATGTTAGGAGCACTGACGCTTAGTATTCCTTGCCAAGCTAATTACTGTGTACAGTTTTTCCAAGCTATTTTTCTTTTTAACGGTATACTAAAAATATTCTAAAACCCATTTTGTGTGCATTGATTATAGATGTATCATTCTATGATTGACATTGAACACAGTCAGCCTTGAACATTGAAATCTAGGAAGTGATGTTATATAGACATAATATTCTGAATATTCTTTTCCACTCACACCCCAATAGGCATAAATTACACTTGGTACTACAATCCATTCACCTATCTGCGGCTGAAACATAGCCGGGTTTAAAGTGACAGACAGCTGAAATCTGGAACATAGCTGTCTCTTTCCCGGGTGGTAGATATGCCGCTTGGGTGTACGGGGAGCCCAGATTGGGTAGGCCTTGGAGGGGTATTGCTGCATGCCATTCTTCATGTATCACCATCTTTACAGCTGTATTGTAAGAGGGCCAAAGCAAAAGATGAATTACTTTTTCTGTGGAATTGTGGAAATGTTCCTATTGCACTATAGTAACTAGATACTTACCCTTAGGAGTCTTTCTATTCTTGCTTTGGAATTTTCCCAATCTTCCTTGCAAAACTCTTCTAGCACAGAAATGATCTTGCATGTACTTCATGTTTGTGACCCCCTCACATATTTTCAATAGTATTTAAGTCTGTGACAGATCAAAATCTTAATCTTTTATTCCTATTTGTATTAAGTTATTGATTTTAAGATAAATAATTCAGTTCACTAAATAAAGAGTAGCCTACAACATCTTGAGATTTCAAAAGGGTCTGAGTATTTATTCAAGCTAGAATTGTGTCAGTCCGGCATAATATAAAGCCTAATGAGCCAATCAAGTTTTGAAGCCTTTTAAAAAAGAATTGATTTTTGAATAAACTGGAAAAGTGTATGTCATATTCCTTCTTTTTGCAATCTGTTAAATTCAGCAGATAATTAAAATTTGCAAAAATAGATCATCTTGGAAATTGAATCCTGCAGGGGTTTTATTAACTTATTTTCACTTAGAGATTAATTAAATCATACAATTTGATCAGAGGTGCTCAGACATTTGCATACAACTGTGTGATGGCCAAATGTATGAACAAAATTCGAACTTTAAAAATTATTTAAAACAGAGGCAGCGAAAGCCTTTGGCATTGCACATTGAAAGAGGTAACAAACTGCGGAAATAGAAAACATGCCTCTTGAAACATTTTCAATCATTCCCTTGGCCATAGTCACGCAGATAACAATCTCTTTAAAAATGCCATTCTGGATAATATCTCCATAAGTTTTTTTGACATACTGTAATACTTTACCATTTGCATGTTGGTCTGCAAGTGTTGGACTTATGGAATTCAAATACCTTAGAACAAACTTTGGTTTCACAAAATTAGCCACAGTTACCCAACTGGAAGCACAAGGACCAGATGCAGGTTCCCAAAGCTTTTTTGTAGGCACAGCCTCCTAACAAACTGAGACCACAATATGTGACATCCTTATTGCAATAGGTTTGGCCTGCAAGCATGTATAAGAAAATGTTATGACAGCATACACCTCCATTGTGTTCCCTAATTATAGTAAGACAGATAAGTATTACAATCAGAAGGGGCAACTGGAGAAGCACAGGCAAAAGGGATTGTTATGAATACAGGTGTAGGCGATGCAAGTGGCACACAAAGATGTCAGGCAAACATGGAGGCATTGATCCAAAAACCATATAGAAACATTAAAATGTACCATTTTTAATATGTTCTTTTTTACTCTGTGGTATGTGACATATTATTTAAAAAAAATGAATAATATATGGATAATAATACTTACTAGCCATATCTAGACATTCCTGTATTATACAATTCCATAACCTATGTCAGCTAATACTGTAATATAACATTATTTAGATTAAAGAAAGGCTTACATTGAAGGTTAAAGTGCTGAACACTATTAGTACAAAGTTACACAACCCTGATACAGATTCAATGACTAAGAATTATAGCTTGAAATGTAACATTTATTCTGTCTTTCTTCAATTTAAAGCTTCTAACCCAGACATGGCCTTTCGGAGTTGAAATCTGCAAACTAGTTCCATTCCTGCAAAAGACTTCAGTGGGGATCACTGTCCTGAGCCTGTGTGCACTTAGTATTGATAGGTAATATTTCTTTCCATTGTACCACATTACCATTCTAGTCAAAGCAGATTAAATTTGCTGATCCGCCAAAGACTGTTTATATGTGGTTTTTCACAATTGAATAAGGAGAATCAGTTCAAAGAGTTGTTATCATGATACTTTATAAGGCTCATTTTAACTGTATCTTTGAAAAGTGACAAGTAAAACAAATGCCCTGGCATGAACAGTGAGGATGATGATTTATAATAAAACAGTGTATATTGTAAAGGAAACATGTATTATTTGTTCAGGTACAGAGCTGTCACATCCTGGACTGGCATCGGTGGGAATGGAATTTCCAAATGGAGTATTTTGGAAATTGCTTTTATCTGGGTTGTATCAGCCGTGCTAGCAGTCCCTGAGGCCATAGGCTTTGATATTTTTAACCATATCTACAACGGACAGAACCTGCAAACTTGTATGCTTCTGCCAATACAAACAACGTCCTTCATGTGGGTAAGCTGCATTTTACCATATCGAGATTTCACTTATCTATCTAGAATGTTAATATATCCCACAATGTGCTAAATACCTAAGGGAAGATTTATACTATAGTGAACTGAATACAGAAGATGACCTTATATATCAGCACACTGTTTGGGCTCAATAATCTTATCCAACTAATATAATTGGAAGTGGAAGTATATATATATATATATATATATATATATATATATATATATATATATATATTGTGGGAACAATTGTGGTTTACTTATGCATTACAATTTACCAAATTATGCTTTCTTATTTTAGTTTTACAAGACCTATAAGGACCTGTGGCTTTTCATCTTCTATTTCTGCCTCCCTTTGCTTGTAACTGCAATTTTTTATACTTTGATGACGTGTCAGTTGTTCCGGAAGAAAAGTGGAATGGTGAGCACTTTAAATGACCAGTCAAAACAGGTACCAGGATATTAATCAAATAATAGAAGATATTGTTTGCATCCACCATCTCTTAACTATAATGGTTTTTTAAACAAATGTATTTTTTTTATCAGATTAAATATTTAATAGGAAATATATAAATATGAATCTACAAGTATAAGGAGATTTTCTAGTAATTATTATTTGTGATTGTTTAAAGTCCCAGGTTTTAGAATATAAACATAGTATATGTGTTTACTTAGAAAGTAATTTTAATATGTGCCTATCCCTAAACCAATCTGGTTGCATGCCATTATCCTTATGTATACAGGTAGAAATCTAAATAAAAGAATCACCATGCTCAGATAGAACAACTTGACATAGATTGTACATTCTACTAGAGTTATGTGACACCCTTCATCCCTAGGAAATTCCAACACTTTATGTTTTGTTAATGGTGAGAAATGCTATTTAATTCACCTCTACAAGTCAACCCACTAGTTGATGTCTTTCCCTCAGACTTCTATGCTATTATCACCTTAGCAACTGTTTCTTATCAAACATCAGCAAAGAGCTCAGTTTCAGTACTTTAATTCCTAGTAAATATGCACCCAACAGTTATCCGTCTATAAAATACGCCAAGGTCTCCCAGTCTTTCATCAACCTATGTAGCCATAACACTGGGAAATTGGCCATGGCAGATTTTTTTTTATTTAATTTAAGGTTGAACAAATGTATATATTTTGGGCAGCACGGTCCCAAAGTGGTTAGCACTTCTGCCTCACAGCACTGGGGTCATGAGTTCAATTTCCGACCATGACCTTAAATGTGTGGAGTTTGTATGTTTTCCCCGTGATTGTGTGAGTTTCCTCCGGGTGCTCCGGTTTCCTCCCACACTCCAAAAATAAAACATACTAGTAGGTTAATTGGCTGTTATCAAATTGACCCTAGTCTCTCTCTCTCTCTCTGTCTGAGTGTGTGTGTGTGTTAGGAAATTTAGACTGTAAGCTCCGATGGGCCGGGACTGAAGTGAATGAGTTCTCTGTACAGTGCTGCGGAATTAGTTCTGCTGTATAAATAAATGGTGATGATGATGATGTATATAAATTAAAACAAGAGACACAGATCATATGAAAACATAACAAAGCATTCCAAACAAATCCAACAATCCATAGTCATAATGTGTCTAAGAAGGAGTGAAGGTCATAGTGAAATTGTCAATCAGGGTTTTTTATGTGTTTTGAAGAAAGGAAAGTGTGGATGGACCATCTGGCAGGGGGTGGGGGTGAAGAGCAGGATTGGTGAGGGGTGGATGGAAGGAAGGTGAGCCCAGGGGGGGTAGGAACATTGAAAAGCAAAATATTTATTTAAGTTGAGACAAATAACTAAGTTTCCCAAGGGGAGTATCTCTGATTTAATGAAGTGTTTCATTTATTTTGGTATTTAGTTACTTTTAGTAACTGACAGTAATGCATTTAATATTTTGTACATATATTAACATCACTTGTAACTTGAAGTCAAGGAAAAGTGTTTCTTGATCTAGCAGAGCAGAGATATTCCTGCTCCCTTGCCCTCAACATTCCAAATGGATAAATCCAATTAGCAAAATAGGATAAAAAAAATTGCACAATTCAAAGTGTGGGAGTTTGTCAATTTCAAAGAGTTCCCAAGAGTTAAGATCTGCACCATTCTGTTTACTTTAAGGGGTGTATTGGTAACAATAATCTGTAAGAAATAGCAATATAGCATACACTTACATAGCCTTTTTCTAAACATTGTTCTATATCATGTGCTAACTACAAAATGTGCAAAATTTAGTAAGCCGCACGAACAAGAAAAGCTGACTGTGAATAAACTGTTTTGTATCTTGTATTTATTATTTTCTTTTAGAGGCGTGATGTTACGAAAACAGTGTTTTGCCTAGTGCTTGTGTTTGCTATTTGCTGGCTCCCTCTGCACCTCAGTCGGTTGATTAAGTTCACATTTTATGACCCAGAAGATAACAAAAGATGTGAGCTTCTGAGGTAAAATGCTTCCTACTTGCTTCTCTATTTTTTAAAATCAGAAAAGACCATGGTATTGCTATTTTTATGAACATGATTTGGAAAATGCATTTTCAGCTGCTTTAAATGTGCAATTATTTAAGACACAAGGCCTATATGAACCATGTTTCCATGATAGAGATATTGCTTTCATCTGCACTTTAGCATGTATGAAATGTATGTCTCCTTTGTATTAGTTATGTTAAAGTTTAGCTTAGCTTTTGAAATAACTTATTTTAAAATAATATTCGTCGGTTAGTGTGCATGAAATATCTTTAGAAAACAAAATATTGGCAATATTTTATACATATATATTTTTTCCCATTTGCAGCTTTCTTCTCATATTGGACTACATTGGTTTAAATATGGCTGACTTAAATTCCTGTATTAATCCGATTGCACTTTACCTAGTTAGCACGAAGTTTAAAAAGTGCTTCAAGGTAAGATACGCAACTAGCACCGTTAAATGATCTCTGGCTATAAACACATAAGATTCAGACTGTTATGTGTGGCAAGTCCATGATCACCTGGGTTTTCCTGTAAGAAAGATATATATATATATATATACATATATAGTGACCGGGTAGGAGGACCCGGTACCATCTCCTCGGGTTGATGGTGTTTATAGCAGCCGAGAGATTACACATAATTCCAACTGTTTTGTGCTACTGACCTCTGCCAGAAAACTAGATACACCCTTGCCGTCTGGCTCTACCTAAACACTGGCCACTCCTGACTAACAAACTAAGACAAAACAAAAAGAAGTTTCAGTACAGTTACTTACGGGCAGATATCAAACTTTCTCTCGCAGAGACGCTGCAGCCCTTGTCCCCAGGCAGTGAGAGACTGGCTGAGCTGCTTTGCAGCCTTTCACAAACACTCAGCAGAATCACTGGAAACTTACCCGGTTTTAAAACAAGTAGGTTAGGAACCTAGATGAAATATACCTGCCTTCAAACATTAATCTAGCTACGGCAGCCTCTAAACTCTGTGAACAACTATCAGTCTCTCACTCAGCAATCCATGGCAGATTGCCCTTTTTGCCACATATCCCTCCACTAAGCATCGTCAACTTAGGTGACATGGATTCTGCAGGAAGCGCATATTTTCGAGAGAGAGCATCCGCATTTTTGCGCATGTCTATGCTCAATGGTTAGGTGGAACAGCTGCAATGCCAAGAACCATCATGTCACTCATTGACTTCTTTGTTTGTTTGCAACTATTTTAATGGTTACCCTCCCTCACTTGGGGAGGGTAAACTCCCTCCCCAAGTGATAAAACAAGAGGGCCCACATGGCAAGGCATTCTTGTTCTACAGTTGCATACTTTCTCTTCCGGGGTAGAAGTTTGTGAATGAGATATATGATGGGTTTCTCCACCCCATCCTTCTTTCATGGAAGTACTGTGCACCCCTACTCCAGGAGCCTTGGTCAGCAGACAAACTGCTCTTATACTGTGTGTGTGTGTGTGTGTGTGTGTGTGTGTGTGTGTGTGTGTGTGTTTTAAACTATTCAGCACCATCTAAGCTAATATGAGAGCATGTTAACACTTGTGTCAAAGGCAAAGTTCATAAAACCACATGACTCTATTAGTAGATACCACATTTTCCGCTCCACTTGTTAGATAGTGAGAAATATTACAACTGTCTGTAGTCTGTCTGATCAGAATTCTCACAGCAGCTAAATGAATGTGCTGATCTTGTGAGACTTGTATAATTATGGTGATGAGAACAGGCCTGCAGGTCACATGAACCATAATGTGCCATAATGTGGGGAGAGAATGGAGGCAAGCAGAAGGCCACAGATAGATAATGAAAGTACTCCAACAGAAAGTGTAGTGATGTGAGGCTCCCATCAAGTTAATACGGAAATATTGTGGTGCCTCCATGCCTTTCTGTATGTGATAAGTTTAAAACAGCCAACTGACTGTTATTATGTTTTTATTTTCAGTCATGTTTATGTTGCTGGTGTCAACCCAAAGATCTGATGAATGAGGAAGACAAGCAATCCTGTATAAAGTGCAAAGGTCATGATCACGCCTATGAGACATTTACACCTGCAGTAAAGGCAATTCTCTGTGAAACAGAAGATATATCCATTTAATTTTTTTACATTGACATTTTAAATTGATCAAGAGAAAATGTAAGAGGTAATGACAGATCTGAGTTGGTCATCTGAAATATTAGGGCTTTTGTTACAATTACACAAGTAACCATTGCATAATGTATATGTGCTTACCATATGACAGCCTCATGTTCCATCTAAGTTTAATATATCTCAACTATAATAGAGACGTTTAGCACAATTTTAATGATGTAAATTTCTTTCAAATACCTAGGATTATACCTGGTTAAAAGACATCATCAGCTGTCAAAATCAAAAAGGGAACATTTAAAATGTCTCTGTGAACTACAAAGCTAGATGTTTTTATGTGAGTCTAAATTTTATGATTTAATTCAACATCTACTAATGGTGAATATTAGCTAAATAGTTCAAAGGTAGACAGAAAATAACATCCATTTCTAGATCTTATGTCTCTGGAACACATTATAGTGTTAATGGCATTGGTTAAAATATTGTACTGTAGGTTTCCTATCTGAAATATTTGTTTTTAATTTTTAGACAATTGCAAAAGCATGAATTGAAAAATTATGGGGGGAGTATTTTCTGTAGGAAGTATAAGAGTACAGCTGGATTAGTAAATATTTAAGGTTTGGGAACAATAGCATCAGAGGGGGGCTGGCAAAGTTTAGCCCGGGGGGCAAGACACGACTCAGCAGCCTATTAGGAACATTTTAAAGAAAAAAAATGCAGATGGTCCAGTGTCCAAGCCCAAGGTAGCTCTCTATGGGACCAGCCTGCCCCTGGCTAGCATCAAAGTTGTGCAGCATTTATATTTACCATGGTTAATATAGATTGTAAAATAATGCATGCTTTACATAGCCAAACTGAGGGGGGGGGGGGGGTTCCTAGTGCCTGGAAACTTCCCTCCAAGCCTGGAGCACTGTATATTTGAACTGGCTGGACCCTGCCCCCGCTTCACATGGCTCTGCTTGAAAAGGGACAGCTGAGTGCACCTAACAGTAGTGCACGCAGCATTGCCCATATATATCATAGTGATAGGAAGCATTGGAGAGCAGCCAAGCACTGTCTAATATTATAGCTATGCCCCAATGCATGCTGGTCACGCCCGCTGGTGGCGTGGTGTGGAAAGCCCTCTCTACAAATCCTGCGTTTGCCCCTGTGTTATCTGTACTCTACAGATAAAACTTTACACACAGGTCCATAGGGTTTTATGGTTGTAAGAAGCTATCCGACATCATAGAGCTGCAGTTCATATCTCTGAAGCTTTTCTCTTTGCTACATTTCACTGTACTGCAAGACAGACAGCTGTAGTTTCACTCAATATTGTTGGCTGTAGCCCTGGCAGCCTGTGGAGCCCCAGTGAGAGAATAAAGCAACAGACATAACTAGGTGAGACCTGGCTGCCATATAAGGCTATTATATAGATACACAGAGTACCTGGGCAGTGATTACAAATCAATAAAGCAGATATAAACCTTAACATTTTTTAACACGCTTACACATTGCCTCTCATCAACAAAAATAAAGAAGCACAAAATATTCATGGTTCATGTTCATTTAAAGATTTAGAGTTGAGTTTATACAATATATATGTAGTCTATATGTATTTATTTATGTGTATATGCGTTTTTTATTTTAAGTTTTTATGGTTATATTTAACTTCAACAGATGATGGTTTCACTACAGGTTTTATGATCCAAAATAAATTGCTGACATGCTTATTATTTTTAACGTGAAGCTTTGCTGACAGTAGAAGTTGTAGAATAGTAAACATTAAAAGGATTATGAATCGACAATATGTGACAATCCCACAATTGTAAAGCATATGTCAATACAAATGTATCCCTGTGCAGGGGTGTAACTACCCATTTCTGTGCCTCATGTATCACCCAAGCAACCAAACACATCTACACATGTGGAGACTCACCCCAACTGCGGGCACCGTACCAGCTGCCTACTCTACTATTACGGTAGTTATGTCTTTGCCCTTGTGTCCATGCTCCAGGATGAAGGCAATTACCTCTATGGCTACTAAGGATAAACCATATATGTTTATTTTAGTATTATATGTACATCTAAAGCAAATATATAGCAAATATATAGACTATACCAAAAGTACCTTGTGTTTGTATGACATGTCTTTCTCTAAGCCCCTAAATTTTGTCATTGGTGTAATTAAGATTGGAGATCTCTCAAAAACAAATATTTAACCCAAAATATTAAATGCTGCAGATTTACTTAGTTGATAATATGTAGTTCAAAAGCGAAGCATTAGACTTCAGTTGGCTAGTAAGTGTATTCTTGTTATAAGCATACTATGGATTTGTAGAGTTTATATTCAAAACGGGTAAAGCAAAACTATTTAACAAACAATGTTATTTTTCATAAAGTAACATTCATTGTATATTATTATTTTATTATATAAAAGAAAATTCATTTAGAAAGCAAATAAAGTCTGTCTTTATATAGAACTTTTATAATGCAATATATGCAAATTAAATAAAATGCCAATAAAGCTATTTTAGTTACATTTACTGTTTGTGTAAATTACTTTTCAATGCTTTTTATATGCTTCAATATAACACATAAGTGACATTTATGTTGTATATCCTGTAAAATATATTTTATCTTATATTTGGAGAGTTCTGATGTCAGCAGCGTCGGACTGGGGAATGAAGGGCCCACCAGGGAAGCCAATGACTGGGGCCCATCCAATGTCATATAGCGCTGCAAAGGGGGTGTTGGGGAGACTGGTGCACTCAAGACAGGGGGTTATCATTTTAGACAAATTTTACACAAATACACAAGCAAAACTGTTAGGTGCATGCAGCTCTGCCTTCACGAGCAGTACAGTGTGACACGGGACATACCTCCCAACTGTCCTTGTAGTCGGACCAAGTCCTGGCTAAGCAAGACAGTCACCCAAATTCAGGACTGCCCCACCAGATTCAGGACAGTCGGCAGACTGTCCTGCTCTCTCCTACCTGTCTTGTCACTTTCATCACCTGCGGCTGCTGGTTTCTTTAGATCGGCTGCTGGTTTGTTTAGATCAGCTGCTGCTTTCCTGGATCCTTGGAGGCCCTATTGGAAAAAAAATGGGTACATGACATTTAGAAAACTCCAACCATCCCCGGCATTAAATCAACAGCACCCACATTTAATAATTAGGCCTCTCTCCAGCCCCAACATCAAAGTAATAGTAATCACATAGAGTGTTTTACAATATTACCATTATAAATATTGCCCAACACAGGATTTAGGAAGAAGATGCTAAACAGCAAAGAACAAGATTATTGAAGCAAATTATTAAAATATTGAAGTAGCAAAAAATACTTGTCTGTTCATTTTATAGATTCATCTAAAATTAAAATTAATAATGTTATATTATTATTATTATTATTATTATTATTATTATTCAGGTAAGATAAATCCACAAGGAAAATTCCTCAGTGCCAAATTGCATTGTTTGGTTTGTTTTTCACTTCCAGTGGTCACTCCTCTTTTATAACATTATAGAAACATTGTCCAGCAACTCAATGCTTCACATTCCTCAAAGAACAGCAAGGTCTTCAAAATCACATAAAGAGCAGTGCAGGCAATCATCATAAAAGGTTTTCACAGACAAAACTGTTACACGGCTGTAATCCAGGCAATAGTGTGATTTGATTAAGAAGCTTATTTTTCAAAAGCTAAAGTTCCAATCTGGGAAAAATTCCTGAATCCATAGTGATTAGATCTATTGTAGAAGATGGAATAAAATGAAATGCTATTCACTGGCAGTAGGAGTATTGATGCTTTCCATCACATTACTGTTAATATGCCTATATGGTTCCATTTAATATAATATGATGATTACTTTAATGTATTTAAATGATCTAGCAGGAATTGAGCGGCAATAACATATTCAACCCCCAATTATACTTTTTTCAAGGGACTATAAAAGTGTAAAATAAGGGAAAAGTCAAAAACAGAAGGAACAGTTTCAAATACAATATGGAAAGCACAAACAATTAAGTTTGCAATTGATCACACTGGTTGATTTAACAGTGTATTCTAGCATGTAACATATCTACATAGTGTTCTTTCCTTAAAACAACAAATATTTGCAGTGAAATAAACATTTTGGTTGACAAGAAGAAAACAGTATCCACCTAAAGTCAAGAAAGGAATACTCAGCATGGTAATTCTACACATGGGCATCTGTAGTTTTCATCAAGTTGATTGGTCAAGTCAATCAAATTATCCAATTTCATTGTGTGGGGCTGTCACATGTTGAACCTTTTTGCGCTTACAGTGCGCAACTCTGAGTCACCTGGTCGGTCAGCCAGCTATTTTGTGTCTCTGGCACTTCGGTGTGGTAGTAGCTACTATTTTGAATTGCAGGCATGCACATGTGCATCTTTTATAAATTTCCCTAATACAGCATTGGCTGCTGGCTTCCCACTCCTATTCCTCCAGACTATTAACAAAACAATGATGCTAGATCTTCTTGTCTAGTATGCTTCCTCTGACAATTTGACTCATTTGATACAGCATATTCCTGGTATCTTCAACTCCATCATATTCCTGCTATCTTCATCTCCAGCGTATTCCTGCTTTCTTCAACTCCAGTGTGTTCCTGGTATCTTCAACTCCAGTGTGTTCCTGCTATCTTCAACTCCAGTATATTTCTGGTATCTCAAACTCCATTGTGTTCCTGATATCTTCAACTTCAGTGTAATCCTCTATTCCACCGGTATCCGTCCAGCATCTATTCCTGGTATCAATTCCATTATAAGTTCCTGGTATTTGTTTACATTTTCCTTGTAGAAATCCTGGTACCTATTTCCACATTCCTGGTATTTGTTCCACCATTGCTCTTGTTATCGGCATCAGTGTTACTGATATCTGTTACTGCCATTCTCGCCTGGTACCTACGCGGAGGGCGGTGATCTGCATGGTCTTAGCAGCAAAGTCTATACCCAGTGTCGGGCTGGCCTGCCGGGGAGCCAGAAAATACCCCCGTAGGCCCTGATGTCAGATAGCTCCGCCTACTTCAGTGTTTGGGCGGAGCAAATTACAGCTGGATCCTTCGCTCCCTCCCTGGCCTATTAGATAGCACATGGGACGCGCACCAAGTGACTGGTGACGTTCCATGTGAACAGAGAAGAGAGCGCGGTTAAAAGGTAAGTGTCAGGGCTGCGCAGGGGGGGGCGCAGTAGTATTTATGGTGTGTGTACTGGCTGTGGGGAGTGTGCTTAATGTTTATGGTGAGTGTGTGTTGGCTGCGGGGCGGCGCGCTAATGTTTATGGTGAGTGTGAGGGCAGCAGGAGGGCTCATGTCAAGTGTGAGGGCAGGAGGGGGGCTGATGTCTATGTAGTGTGTGAGGATGGGGGGCTGATGTCTATGGAGTGTGTGAGGGCGGGGGGGCTGATGTTGTCTATGGATTGTGTGAGGACAGGGGGGAGGCTGATGTCTATGGAGTGTTTGGCCAATTTAGTACATACTTGCCTACTTTTTAAATATATACTGTGGGAAATCGGAGTACAGATCAGGTGCGAGACGGTAGGAGGGGGTGTGACGACATCATTACGTCACTATAGCACCACCCCTACCATAAAATACAGAAATTCAAGGTATTGAATAGTGGGGGCGGGGCTTAATGGTGTGATTAAGCCCCACCCCCGCTATTCAATGCCGTAAATTTCAGCATTTTATAGGGTCCAAGAGGTTTGCCCACTCTTCCGGGAGTCCAGGAGAGTAGCCAAGTATGATTTAGTATCAGAACAAGGGCAGCTGTAGTTCTCAAATGTACTTAGTGAGTGATAACTACATTTGAGAGGCACCGCAACCTCAGTACTGATAATAAAATGGGTTAAACTGAGTTGCTATGCATACCCAGTGGCAGCAGCTCTTCCTTCCTAATTGGGCCTTTCCTGATCTGAAGAACAGGACAACTTGTAAGGAACACTAACATTTTTTTGTATCTCGCAGATGCATGAGATTCTCTCGACCTCAAGAATTTGAAGTCGAGAGAATCCTGGACTCGAAGAAAGTTCAGGGCCAAATTCATTTTCTTGTCCATTGGAAGATGCACGGCCCCGAAAAACGGTCGTGGGTACCGCAAAGAAATCTACACTCAGATAGTTTACTCACTGAGTTCTTTAGAAGATTTCCAGGAAAACCAGGTTGTCGGGGTCCCTTGACCTCTCCTCAAGGGGGGGTACTGTGATGAGCTCTCTGCCCTCGCGCCCCGGCCGTCGTCATGACGACCGGGACGTCACTTCCGGGTTGTCCCGGCCGTTGCCAAGGCAACGGTCAGGACGCTTTCATTGTTCAGCGCAGCACCCTGGCATTTAGGGCAGCTGGGTGCGCGCAAATAGAAAAGGGGCCAGCTGGATAATTACCCCCCTGGGACTGCCTCTCTCCCATTGGGCCATGCTGCTATTTAAGGCAGAAGGGGGCAAAGCCTTCCTGCCGGTTATAGTTCCTGCTTGCAGCATACTAAGCCTGCTGTGTCCCTCGCTCTCTGTTTAAATTCAATTCTGATAATTGTTGCCGACCCTTGCCTTGTTAACTGACTACGATTGATTGCCTGTGCCCCTTGACCTTCTGCCTGGACTCTTATGCTGCTGTTCTGCCTGTGACATCTGACCTCGGCTTGTCTATTGTCTGCTGACGGCCCTCAACCCTTGCCTGGACTTCATTCTGCCTTCCTGGGTTCCCCCCAGCTGGTACGCATCTCACGACCCTTTGTTAGTCTGCAGCCTGTCCCCACCACTAGGGGCAACAGTGAATACCAGACTCTCAGAGCAGACTCCGGGTTTTGCCGTACAGGTTTGAGGGATTCCTAACACTTTGTAAGTATGTTTCTTCTGTTTTTAATTTTTTAAGCACATTTATATGCAGTCATTTGTTCACCCACTTTGCAGCGATACATGGAATTAGGTTGGCTCCAGTCATTGGTTTCCCCGGTCGGCCCTTCATGCCCCAGTCCGACAATGTCTATACCTCCTTACAGATAGATTCCGTGCCTCCATTTTAGGTAGCATTAAACCAGGCAGATAATTTTGAATCTAGAAGTGTTTTTTCTGATCCTGGGTTATCTTACCCACTGAAAATCCAAATTGTGAAAAGTAGCTACATCTATGCCCCCCTTTTCTTGTGCCTCAGCCCACAAGTGCAGACAAGAGCAGGCAAAAGCAGAAAAGTCTGTCTGGCTCTGTGATTTGCCTGTTCAGTGAGACGCCAAATCACATAAATTTGGCCATGCGCACTGTCCTGTTATTTGACAGACCCTGCAAACATTTGTGAAGATGGGACATTTTTAGCATCCAACTCTCACTCTGGAAAAAACAGTGTTGAGGTGTAACGGTGACATCACATCCATAATGTACAGATTTCTAAAACTTTAAAGGGGGAACTAAAAGGTGAACTTGTTTTTAAAATGCATCTGTTTGTATTTCATCATTAACTAAAAAAAATTACATGGCTATATTTGGACATGCTAAAGCTGTCATGGTTCCATTTTCAACACTACTAATTGGTTGAAACACGAAAGACAAATATTTATTTCTATTGCAAACAGTCTTACAAACAGACCCAGTGATCAAGGAGAAAACTCCACGCTGACAAAAGCAAGAGGAAACAGTAAAGTAAATATGTGGAACACACCATTGTGCACACAGCACACGTCACAATAACATTATTTTAAATTTATCTGGACAAAAGCCATTTGAATCAGATTAATTGAATGTATGTATTAACCATTGCAAATATGTCAAAACACAAAAGTTAATGAAAATATTAGTATTATTTAAATTAAGTTACAATACATAAAAATGTTCTAAATGTAGAAGTTGAAAATTTCTTCAATTCAGACAAACTGAATCAATTAATTAATTTGAATGCAAATAAAGAAAATGCCCACTGAAAACTCAGATGAATCACAGTAGAGTTACAGAAAGGAGTCACTTGTTGCTTTCATCTTATATTCACCGCATAAGAGGTGGGTGGTGCAAAATAGTATAATGTACTGTTATTGCAATTAGGATATAATTGTATGTTTTCCAAATGTGTCTTACTCACCTAAAGGGTTTCATTTTAGAAATCCACCTTATCTAAATAAAATAAATTAAAAAAATAGGGAATAGGTGATGTACTAAATACTAGAGATGGTCACTGACCCCCGTGTTTTGGTTTTGTATTCAGTTTTGGATCTGGATTACCTTCATGTTTTGGTTTTGCAAAACCGCCCTTGCGTGTTTTGGTTTTGGTTTTGGTTTTGTTTGGTTTTGTTTTGCTATTTTTGAAAAAAATACCATTTTTTTGGTCTAAAATAACCTAATTTAGTGCTCCACCAGTTTCTTAGATAAGTAAGGTAATTCTAAAGCTAATAAATTATGAAAAAACAGTTTAATCCCTGGTAGGCCGTCCTTAATGCGAACACTTGTCTGCAAATTATACAGTCAAACCTGGTTGTCTACCTCCTCCATCTTTGATTATTGGCAATGTAGCCATCGACTTTGGGTGTATATTACAATCTACACTTGTAGTTGAATATTAAAAAAGCAGCCTGCACAGACTGTGGAGCTAGAAAGTAAAATTAAATGGACCACGGTACTTTGGTGGTTATCTAAGTCCCCCCCCCCTGCCCTCCACTTGTAGTTGAATATAAAAAAAAACAGCCTGCATAGACTGTAGAACTAGAAATTCGAATATACAAAGAAATGGACAAAGGCAGTTTGGTATCTGTCTGCATCAGACCCCCCGCCCCCATCCACGTGTAGTAGAATAGAAAAAAAAGCAGCCTGCATAGACTGTAGAACTAGATTTTTGAATATACAAAGAAATGGACAAAGGCAGTTTGGTATCTGTCTGCATCAGATCCCATCTCCATTAGGAATAAAATAGAAAACTATTCAGCCGTTATATAATCTAGAATATAAATAGAAATTAAGAAAGGCAATTTGGTATCTGTTTGCATCATAATCATCAACATCCTCATTAGCGCCCTCGTCACCTCCATAAATCTCCCTCTCATACTCTTCTATTTCCAAAGTGGCATCCTCAATTTGTGTATCACCGGCTACACTCGGGCTGTTCAGGTACACATCAGCAGAACTGCTGAAAGGGCCCTTCCTTATGGGTACACTAACAGAATGCTGACGATTAGACATACCACTGTTGGATGGACTCTCCACAGGGATCGGTGTCATTTTTGATTCAGAGCAAACTTTATCCTCCAATGCCTTACTGTTATCTTGCAGCTCGGCTTTGATGCGTAACAGTAGTTGTGCACCACTTGTAGGCTCGGTAACATTTTTGGATCTGCCACTAATAGCCAAAGGTGAAGGCCTCATTCTCTCTTTGCCACTGCGTGTGTAAAATGGCATGTTGGCAATTTTTTTTTTATCGGCACTTAACTTTTGCTCAGTAACACTTCTTTTTCGCTTCAACACAGTAAAAAAAATTTGATTTTGTTTTTTGGACTGATTTCGAAACACTCTGTAGTTTGACATCGCCTTGCCCAGATGACGTACTGGGAACACTAACATCAGGACTGGTGACAGAACCTGGTTGCTCATTCTGATCATATGTGGACTGCTTTGAATCCATTCTGAGCACAAAGCACTTGTAGTGGTAAAAATTATTTGGTAAGATACTGCTGACAGATATGACTTTTGACAGCCAGAAATATTTATGCACAATTATGGGGGACACCCCAAAAGCACTGAGGAGTGCTAAAAATTATTTGGTAGATACTGCTGACAGATATGACTTTTGACAGCCAGAAATATTTATGCACAATTAGGGGGGACACCCCAAAAGCACTGAGGAGTGCTAAAAATTATTTGGTAAGATGCTGCTGACAGATCTGACTTTGACAGCCAGGAATATTTATGCACAATTATGGGGGACACCCCAAAAGCACTGAGGAGTGCTAAAAAATTATTTGGTAGATACTGCTAACAGATATGACTTTTGACAGCCAGAAATATTTATGCACAATTTTGGGGGACACCCCAAAAGCACTGGGGAGTGCTAAAAATTATTTGGTAGATACTGCTGACAGATATGACTTTTGACAGCCAGAAATATTTATGCACAATTATGGGGGACACCCCAAAAGCACTGAGGAGTGCTAAAAATTATTTGGTAAGATGCTGCTGACAGATCTGACTTTTGACAGCCAGAAATATTTATGCACAATTAGGTGGGACACCCCCAAAGCACTGAGGAGTGCTAAAAATTATTTGGTAAGATGCTGCTGACAGATCTGACTTTTGACAGCCAGAAATAATCATGCACAATTAGGGGGGACACCCCAAAAGCACTGGGTAGTGCCAAATATTAAAACAAAATTATAAACCTCTATCCTCCTCTCTTCTCTAGCAATTTTTGTTAGAGCAATTGCAAGAAGAATATTGTATTCTCTGTCCCTGCTCTAATCAGCCTGTGACTACACCCTGCTCTCTCCCTCTGTCAAATGGCGATGGATTGCTGTGGAGGCGTGTATTTATAATCTTCAAGTATCGTGAGAACCGAGCCCCGAGATCCGACGACGTCACAATGACGTTCGGCCTCGATTTCAATTCGGAGCGGGCGGGAGAGTACCCAGCTCCTCAGCTCGGTACTTGGATAGCCAAAGTTCGGGTGGGTTCGGTTCTCGGGGAACCGGACCCGCCCATCTCTACTAAATACCAACATACATTATAAACACCTCTTGTTTAGTTGTACAAAATGTTGTGAAATCATACCTTTATCAATATTGAGACAGCAAAATTTGCATTTTATTAATATAATTTTTGTTTATTGAATACCAAACCAGGAGGGATTGAAGACTTATTTTATAAACTTCAAAAATAGCTAAAATATTAATAAAATTAATGAAGTTTAAAAAAAGGTCAAACTAGAATAATAGCTCCAAAAAAATGGTAACAAACAATTTCCCTAGCTCTTGTTCATATTAGACACAAAGGGCCTAATGCAGAGAGTGAATGCATTTGTAGCCAAAATACAGATTTAAGATGCATAATTGCGTGAATATGCTGAGTTGCATGAATCTCAAGGGGGTACATATGCATAGTACCACTCTGCATTAGTACCAAGCAAATGGGCATACAACAAACTCAGCATCTGCACCAAAGAGAGGATAAAGATTTCTCTGGTGGCGTCATCGTTAGCTGTCTGTCAGAATGAACTCTACTCCATCTGTACCTCATACATGGGAATTTACATTAAATGCTACTGTTACTTACTTTTTTATGCATTTATTTATTAACATTTACTTATACTGCAGCACATTAAATTGGGATCAAACACAGTAATAAAATGAGGAAGAGTATTAACAAACAGAGAAAAATGAAAGAGGGCTCTGTTGTAAACTTATAATCTATTGGAAAATATGGGTTAGATACATGAGGTTAAGTGATTGTATATAGTGCGAGGCTGATTGCAATGGGGAAAAGTGCTTGCAGGGGGTATATGCTCCAGAACTCATAGCAATGTTAGTTTGGGGAACAGTAAGTTGTTTGACCATAGAAAGAAAATGCATTTACATTTTGAGTGAATGACATACAGAGGTGAGAATCCTAAGAATAATAGAGGGAGGTTCTTGTCTAAACTGGTGTGTTTTCAGGGAACGTTACAGAGGTCAAAAGAAAGTCTAGCTATAGTTGAAAGGTCCAGAGGGAATCCAGGTCCAGTCTGGAGGTTAAGTGGGAGTCCAGGTCCAGTGCTGAGTGTTTGTAATAGTTTCAGTTGTTTTCAGAATATCCTGTTCCATTCTAGTTTTTTCAGGTACCGTCTATTACTACTACTTTTTCAGTATAACGTAATGAGGACAGCAATCGACTAGCCAACCAGCCTTTGATCCATGTTTCAAGAGCCCACCAGGTTTCTAGAACTGGTCAGTATCCACTGCAAGTGTGAGTAACCCACTACACAGTACACAGCACCATACACGGTGGCAGCCACCAGTACTGAAGCTGTCTGAGCTAAAGGCCTGACCTTGACCTGCCTTTCACTGCTGGGACTACTTAAATTCTAATGTTTTGCAAAGCTTTTGCACACATGTGTGTTTATTTTTGTTTGATGGGTGTAAGAATTTCCAATATGAAGGCCACACAGAGAATTTGAATGAAACAAAGCTGGTTATTTTAAAAACAGGTCACAGGTAAAAATGAGATTTAGTAAATGTTAAAGTAATTATAGGATTTCTGGATTGCAAGGTTAACCTGGGAAACTGGAGACTCTGCTTTACCAAGTTTGATAGGTGACTGTAGGTATAGTATTTCTGGAGGCATCAGATGATCCTCAGGAGAATCAGGCAAAAGGAGGGTCAAGCAAACCAGAGGCCAGATGCCGGAAGATCCACAATTATAGCAGGGAGTAAACAGGAGCAAGGTCTGGATTACAAGAGGACGTGCAAAACATAGCAAAAAGCAGGAGTCAAATACCAGGTAGGAAGACAGGATCCTTCACAGGAGTTTTCACATGGAGACCAGCAGCAGTGACAATTGATGAACTGATCCAGATTGCTTGGAACGGCAGTCTCTTAAAGGCCAGATACAGGTGATTAGGATCCAGGAGTAATGATGAAGGCTTAACCCCTTGCAGGCAGGGACAGACTGAAGCAGTGCAGCATCTAAAGGGGAGATACTTAACTGCAGCCTGAGGCAGATCCTGACAGTACCTCTACCCCCCCCCCCCCACCTTACAGGTGGATACTAGATGTCCAATAAGCATGGAAATTTAGGATTGGTCGAAAAAGTCAGAGTCATAGTCTAGAATTCGGCAAGTGGCTGAAAATTCATTGTCTAATACCACAGGATATCCAGAGGGTGGAAACTTCCCGAGGGCAGTAGAGACCCAGAAGCTCCTCTTCTCTTATTCTTCACTTTTCTTTTACAAGTTTTTTGAGGAATAAAGGACTGCTCAAATTGGATAGAACATGAAGGCATTTACAAGGCTTGGGTAACTGGAAACTTTGAAGATGGCAAAGATGAACCGATGGTTGGATTTGCATGTGATAGGGCACACTCTTCAATCATTGCATCAGCAAATGCTTGTAAATTTGAAAGAATGGGATTTCTGATCTAAATAAAATAAATTACTCATTTCAAAGCCTTCCCTTTAAAGTTGGACATTAAAAAGTATACTTGCTTATGATGGTTTTTGACCAGATCTGGTACAGAGAGAAAATAGGATAAAGAAAACTCTATTAAAGCACCTAATTGAGCGATATCCTCATCAAAGGTCGGTGGCCAGATTTCTGGAACAGAAGGTAAATAAATCAGTAGTCTTGGCAACTTAGGATGAATGAGTAGTTGAAACCTTACAGGAAGAAGAGGCGCAGATAGAACATGAGTCTTGGAGATCCTAGAACAGGAATTCTCTGGATCAGCTGGGCTGGAGTCCCCAACTGGAACAGCAGGAGAGAAGGAGTCCCATACTGGAACAGCAGGAGCACCTATTCTAGAGGGCTCGAACTGACCACATAACCAAGAGGGCTCAGGCTAAGCACACCACTTGGAAGGCCCGGACTGGACATACAACTCGAACAGTTCGGATTGAGCACATATATCAGAAAGCCCAAAATGAGCCCACTTGGCGGAAGGCCAGGACTGTGCACACTTGGAGGAAGGCCCAGACTAAGCACATAACTCGGAATGCCCGGACTGGGCACACAACTCCGAAGATCTGGACTGGACACACAACTCAGAAGACTCGGACTGGGCACACAACTCGGAAGGCTCGGGTTGAGCACAAATGTCAGAAGGCCCATGGCAGGCACACTTGGCAAAAGGGCTGGACTGGGTACGCAACTCGGAAGACCTGGACTGGGCATACAGGTTAAGCTGGAAAGCTGGGAGTAAGCAGGAGCAAGGTCAAACAAAGCTGGGGTCTGGGTCACAAAAGGGGTGCAAAACGTAGCAAAAAGTAGAAGTCAAATACCAAAGAGGAAGACATGATGAATTAGCACAGATTGTTGGGAAAGGTAGACTCTTAAAGGCCAGATACAGGTGATTTGGATCCAGGAGTAATGATGAAGGCTTTATCCCTTGCAGGTAGGATCAGATGAAGGCTGTGCAGCATCTAAAGGGGAGATACTGAACTGTAGCCTGAGGCAGATCCTGATAATGGATTTCTACCCACATTATTCTCCCACAGTCTTCTTATCAGACATTCATCCTTACCCTTACTCTTCTTATCTTCATCCTTATGATTATTTTTATTGTATATACAACCCCCATTGACATTATATAGTTCATCAATGTGAGAGTTATATTCTTCATTGTCTTTATGAATGGATTGTTATTCTTCATTATCATCTTCCTCCTCATTGTTGTTGTGTATGATGTTACATCATCTTTTATGAAGTCATAGGCATATATAGACTTCACATTATTTGGGTTCTGGTTTTCTCATCTAATTCATGTAATCTGTAAGAGACACTTGCTAGATCAGAGTGTGTGCCTTTAAGTTTTAATGTGAGTGCTAGCAGTAGGAAACAAAAATAACCTTAATACTAGAGATCCTTACTGACCCCGTGAAGTGGTTTGGTTTTGGATCTGGATTAGCTTCATGTTTTGGTTTTGTCAAAACCACCCTCATGTGTTTTGGTTTTGGTTTTGGTTTTGGATCTGTATTTTTTTAGACAAATTGCTAAAATATGCTAAAATCACATAATTTTGCTCCTTTTTTGATCCTACATTATTATTAACTAACACTAATTTAAAGTCATTTGCAGTCAATTTTGACCACCTTACAGGTCACATTATTATTTTTATACACTTTTGGACAAATACTGCAGCGATCTGGCTGGATGGTAAGCGACAGAGCAATGACTCAAACACACAGCAGTTTCAACCACATCTAGGACACATTGGCACACAGCAGTGGCAGAAAAGAAAAGTGGGGCAAGATGGAATTGTCCTTGGATTATGAAACCAGTTATGGTTCATGTGATTGCTCCACCTGTTTCTTGGATAAGTGAGGTAATTCTACAGCTAATACATGGCAATGAGCGCTGACCGCTCCCTGGGATGCGTGCTTTTATCAGACCCACACCAATCCAGGGTGCCAGATAATGCACTAAAAAGAGCCATTGTAATTCCCAGCAAAAAGCCAGTTCCTCAGTGAGCTTGGAATCAGCCCCAATTCCCACAAAATAATAATCTAGTTAGGTACCTTTCATGTAAAGTGTAGATTACAAACACTTGATGAAACAGCAGCAAAGTGGAAGGTAATACATATACACGTCCATTTAGACATCCATGCTTACATTACTTCTGCAAGCAACGGTGTTCTTTGTTAATAAAACAGTTGTTTTTATACCTTTCATTGGATGTTGATAGTTGATAGTAGGATCAGGTGGAGTTACAGCAGAGCTGTCACTAAATCTGGTCAATACTTTTACAGTAGACAAGATCAGATGTCAAAATGTTGTGCTGAGTAATCTGCATCATCAATGTGTGTCTAAGATTTTTGTCAAGCACACAACAATATATAGCACATGTAGGTAACATTGCCACACAGCGTCAGCTGAAAGGAAAAATGGTGCAAGATGGAATTATCCTTGGGCCCTCCCACCCACCCTTATGTTGGATCTTAAAAATGACATGTACACTTTAACAAACCAAGCACTTCAGCCACAAAAGTGCCACTCCTTGTGGCTGAAGTGCTTGGTTTGTTTGGGCCCCCACAAAACAAGTTAACAATGGTTTTAAGCCACCTAAGGTAACAGTGGTGTTAATGAACTCTACTGTGGCAAGATATTGTTGTCATCATCCTCACCCTCATCAGTGTGTACAACATATTCACACATTATTAATTCATCACCACTGGAGTCCACCGTTACAGAAGTCTCAGTATTTTGAACTACCGTATATACTCGAGTAAAAGCCGAGTTTTACAGCACATTTTTTGTGCTGGAAAAGCCCCCCCTCGGCTTATACTCGAGTGATGCTCCAGGACCACAATGAAAAGAACCAACCAATAACATCTGATTAGACGCCCACTTCCGGATATCGTCACATGCGTTCCACTGTGGAACGCACGCCTTTCTGACTGAGACCATACGGATTACAGCCGCTGTGCAATGTCTGGGAGTAGTGGAACTTCACCGCTTTTTTTTTGTTTGATTGATGCCGTTTATTCTAGTCTACTAACATCGTCAGCAGTGTCACATCTCTGACTATTGAAGTTTTAACATCTGAACTGGGGCCACTGATTATTCATTTTGCACAAAGTGCTGACCTGAATGGAGGATTTTGATCATTTTGTTCACGCAGACCGTTACGTGGAACTGATTATTTCAACCAGGTCTGACTGATGAACCCGCGGCATACGGATAACGGGACATTCACCTTCCAGCTCTCATATCTGGGGACTGACGGTAATATTATTTTTACACTTCTCATACTTGTATTTGAAGAATCAATTTGCATTCAGCTATGATCATCATCAGCATCTAAGGAACATATCAGCTGAATGTTTTTGGTGTGGCTACACCGGTAATATCTTTTACTCCGGATTATGTTTATTGGAGTGTTCTCAGGACTATTGCTGTCATTCACAACAACCTGTGTTTATGACTATTTTCTATTTTTTGTGGCTTCAGATTTGTTACGTTTATTATCCATGTGACTTATATCTAGTGGTATTCTGCAGCTTTTTATTGTTTTACTGGCCAGTGATAGCTCTGTTATTGTCATAATATATTTTATCAATAAATTGTTTTTATTTATCCAACGGATCATTCTATGTTGATGGGGTGCACTCATTGTCAGCGCTGATATTTGTGCTTGTTCATTTTATGATCAATCTATGCACTGATACAATATATTAATTAGCCAATATATTTTATTTTTAATTAATGTAATATTATTGGTATCTATTTTTATTTTTGAAACTTACCAGTAGCTGCTGCATTTCCCACCCTAGGCTTATACTCGAGTCAATAAGTTTTCCCATTTTTTTGTGGTAAAATTAGGTGCCTCGGCTTATATTCGGGTCGACTTATACTCGAGTATATACGGTAATTGGCGTGAAAGGCCTTCCTTGTGGAACTTGAAGTTCATTTCTATGAACATCATCTTTTCCACATTTTGAGGAAGTAGCCTTCTACACCGATCGCTGACAAGGTTCCCGGCTGTGCTGAAGACTCTTTCTGAGTACACACTGGAGGGTGGGCAGCTTAGGCAGTGCTAAGCGAGTTGTAACATGGGTCTCCAATTCCCTTTTTTCCTCCAAGTATGTAAAGGGACTGTCTGATTTATTTCTATGCTGTTGTGAAAATAATCCTCCACCATTCTTTGGATGTTGATAGTAGGATCAAGTGGAGTTACGGCAGAGGTTTCACGTTTTTTGTTCACTTCATTTAGACCAGAACAGACGTACAAATTTGGTGAGGAGTCATCTGCATCATCCCTGGGTCTCTTGGGAAAGTTACGTTTTTTTCCTAGCAGCAGTTGAGTGAGAAACTGATGGAGGAGACACCGTCCTGTCACATAACACTCGAGCTGTCATCTTGCTCACCAGAAGCTCCTTGCATCTCTTCAGATCTGGGTCAGTTGGAAACAAAGCGAAGACATAGCTCTTAAACCGAGGATCAAGCACAGTCGCCAAAATGTAGTGATCCAATTTCAACATTTTGAAAACTCTTGGATCCTGGCAAAGCGAATAAAGCACTTGATCTACAAGTCCGACATACATAGCGGAATTGCTTTGTTTAATCTCCTCCTTCAGTTTCTCAAGCTGCTTTTCCAAAAGTCTAATTAAGGGAATCACTTGACTGAAGCTAGCAGTGTCTGAACTCACTTCACAGGTTACTACTTCAAATGGTTTCAGCACCTTGCACAACACAGAAAGCATTCTCCACTGCGCTTGACTAAAATACACCCCCCCTCCTTTCCCAATGTCATGGCTTGTGAAGTAAGCGTGGATATCTTTCCGCTGTTCCTCTATCCGCAGAAGCATATATAGGGGGGAATTCCACATTATCACCACCTCTTGCTTCAGTTGGTGGTAGGGCAAATTAAATTGTTCTTGTAGTTGCTGCAATCTCCTACATGCTGTTGCCGAATGTCTGAAATGTCCAGATATTTTACAGGGCCACAGACAGCCTCTCCTGCACGTCCCTGTCATTTTTTAAAAAGCTCTGCACCACCAAGTTGATTGTGTGAGCAAAATAGGGAATGTGATGGAATTCACCCAGCTGTAATGCTCTCACAATATTAGTGGCATTATCAGAAATGACATATCCTGAGGAGAGTCCAAGCGGGATAAGCCATGTTGCTATGATATCCCTTAGTTTTTGTAACAGATTGTCAGCTGTATGCCTCTTAGTGAAGCTGGTGATAGAAAGAGTAGCTTGCTTATGACAAATGTGATGTACTTGGGTACATGCTGCTGCTGTTCCTGCTGGTGAAGGTGAATAACCAATCCAGTCGGCTGTCACAGTCATATAATCTTTAGTTTGCTCAGTTCCGCTTGACCACATATCTGTGGTTAAGTGTACAGTGGGTAGAATGGCATTTTGCAGCCCAATAATAACATTTTTGTGAACCTTCTGGTAGAGGTGAGGAATAGCATTTCTACTGAAATGGTGTCGTGATGGAATTTGGTAACGGGGACACAAGACCTCAAGTAACTGTCTAAAACCAGCTGCATTAATAGTGGATATTGGACGCAGACCTAATACGAGCATAGTCGCCATGGCGTCTGTGATCCGCTTTGCGACTGGGTGACAGCTTTCAAACTTGCTTCCTCTTGCAAAGGATTCTTTAACAGTCAATTGTTGTAAACTACTAGTAGTCTTCTTCTTTGTCTGCTTCTGGGATGAAGATTCACCCCCAGCAGCAGCAACAGCAGCAGTGGGACTACCGCTCAAGAATTCTTCAGAGGAATCAAGGACAGTGCAGGAGTCATCTAGCCTTAGCAACTTAGCAACTAACTCCGATCGCTACTGAGGATATTGATGAGGACGGTGTTGTGGGTGTAGATTGCAGGCATTGGGATGTAGGTGAGAGAAGGGTCCTAGCTGATGATGGACAGCTTGTTGTTATTTTTTTACCATAACTTTCTGATTCTCCCAACACCATGCCATGAACTCACATCAAATGGCGTAACATGGATGAGCTTCCTAGATGGTTAAGGTCCCTCCCTCGACTGACTGTGGCTTTACATACACTACAAATGGCTAGACAACTGTTGGCAGGATTTGTGTAGAAATAATTCCACACATAAGAAGTCGCTTTTTTGGTCTTATGTCCAGGCATGACAATGGCCTTCTTCTTATCACGTGTCAGAACTGCTTCCACTGGTGCAGGGCTTACACAAACAACATCATCCTTATCAACATCCTCATTAGCGCCCTAGTTGGCTACACAAATATCTCCCTCATCCTGTTCCAATTCCAAAGTGGCATTCTCAATTGGTGTATCACCGGCTACACTCGGGCTGTTTAGGCACACATCTGCAGAAAGGTTGAAAGGGGCCTTCTTTATGGGTACACTATCACAATTACACATACCACTCGTGGATGGACTCTCCTCAGGGATTGGTGTCATTTCTGAATCTGAGAATACATTTGCCTCCAATGTTTTCTTCCTGTTTTCTTCCAGCTCGGCTTTTACATGTATCAGTATTTGTGCACCACTTTTGGAGTCCGAATTACTTGGTCTTGCTTAGTCATGAGTGACCTTACAAGAAGATGCCTTAGTAACAATTTTAGATCTCGCACTCATAGAGAAAGGCGAAGGCCTCATTCTTTCTTTGTCACTGCGTGTGTAGAATGGCATGTTGGCAATTTTTTTTTTCCGGCAGATAACTTTTCATGTATTACAGCTCTTTTTTTCTTCAACACGGTAAACGGTGTTTCTTTGGATGTTTTTTCCCCTGACTTAAAAAGACTACGTGTTTTTACATTTGCTTTACCAGATGACGTAAAGGGATTACTATCATCAGGACTGGTGCCAGCAGCTGCTTGCTGCTCCTGCTCTTCTGTGAACTGCTGTGAATACATTTGGATAACACCCTACACTTTTTGGTGCAAATTCAGAAAAAAGCCTGCAAGGACTTGTATATTTGTATTTCAGCAATGACAATTAGCAATGGAGCTCTTTCCTTTGGGTGTATATAACACCCTACACTTTTTGGTGCAAATTCAGAAAAAAGCCTGCTAGGACTTGTATATTTGTATTTCAGCAATGACAATAAGCAATGGAGCTTTCTTTAAGACTGCTACCACCCACTTATTTCAATTCTCTAAGTTTGCCTGCCCAACTGCTCTACACTCTATCCTACCCCTTCTGTATCCCTCTCTCAAATGGCACTAGATCGCCATGGAGGGTGGCATTGATAGATTTCAAGACTCCCGAGATCCGAGATCAGACGACGTCATGATGACGTTTTGTCTCGTTTTGGAATCCGAAAAAGCGCGAAAGTACCAAGCCGGCTCGGCTCGTTACTCAGATCCCCTAAGGTCGGGTGTGTTTGGTTTCCGAGGAACCGAGCCTAAGCATCTCTACTTAATACCACGAGCAACTGCCAAAATGGAGACTGTGTGATCACCACAGACAATTGAACCAAAAAATATCAGACTAAATGTTGCTTGCACTTATACTCATCAAAGTGTCAACAATCGCAGAGCCTGTAGTCAATAATAATATATTTAAAACACATGCATCATCATCATTATTTATATAGCGCCAATAATTCCGCAGCGCTGTACAGACATCTCATTCACATCAGTCCCTGCCCCATTGGAGCTTACAAACTAAATTCCCTGATATAGACACACACACACACACAGACAGGGAGAGACTAGGGTCAATTTTAATAGCAGCCAATTAACCTACCAGTATGTTTTTTGGAGTGTGGGAGGAAACCGGAGCACCCGGAGGAAACCCATGCAAGCACAGGGAGAACATACAAACTCCACACAGATAAGGCCATGGTCAGGAATCGAACTCATGACCCCAGTGCTGTGAGGCAGACGTGCTAACCACTAGGCCACTGTGCATACATACAAAGCCACCTGGTATTTAAAAAAAACATAAGTATACTTTTGAATGTGAACACACATAAACAGGCTTAAAATTATATATTCTGTAACAAAGTTCTTAGAGGTTAACTGGACTGTTAGAGATTTACAGACATATTTTTTAAAATAGAGATATTTTGATATACCAATTCAGACAATTGAAATCAGCCCTCCGTTGTTCGGCACTTGATCCAATAATAAGTGCAAAATGGGTAAAAAAAAACCTCAACGGTGTAGGAACAGAAATGGCGCTATCAAAAAATCATTTTGTAAGTACTAATAAATGAAACAGCAATATATAAACCACAAAATTTGTGATAAAAAAATATACAAAAAAGATGTAGAATAAACACCTAAATAAAGTGATTCCACATATAAATCCTAAGTGTCCTTAACAACAAAAGTTCTTAAAATCTCCTTAAAAACATACCTATATGAAAAAATTCCATGTGATGATTAATGTTATAATAAAAATCCAATGCATGCACCTTGATGAAAATATTCAACACATAAACCCCAAATGTCCTTGATGTCAAATGTTCTTAAAGCCTATAACAGAGTATGAGTCCACCCTCATAAGTGGAGTTGTATTTCCTATAGTAAGATCAAAAAAATTTTTAATTTGCCTTTTTTTAATATTGAAATAAAAGATAGTACACTATTAGCGGTATTTTCTTTTCCTATATATGGAACAACGGAGTTACGATGGGGATTCTAAACCATTGGATTAAGGAGGAGTAGATATGAGTTATATTCAAGGATGCCTTTCAACTGTGATTCTGTAAGTGCACTCACAAGCGGTTGCGGAGCGGATCACGTGGTACCAATATTTGGATGCTACACTTTATCAGTTCTAAATAGATACACTTTTTTCCATGTTTTCTACTGTCAAAGTCATATAATTGGATGAACGAAAGTATATTGGTTAATATTGTTTTGCCGTGCGATTGCGATTCGTACGCCACGTAACACAGATCCGTACGCCACCTAACACAGCGTGTGGTGCGATCGCACAGTAAAATACGCACGCACACTCGCATGACAACATTTAGTTATTTATGTAATTCATATTCATATTGGATCCATTACACAGTAATTTATGAGCAGACAGTATTTAGTTTATTATTAGTTTATATATTATGATTATATGTACACTTTAGTGTTATCTAAGGTTCAGGTTATGTCTGATAGCATACTAATCCCCTATTCATCAGCAGCTGTCCGGTTCCATCACCGAAGAGATCGCATATTGCATACTCTAGTTATTGATGTTAGGCAATAAATAGCCAGAGTGATATCAGAATGTGAAATGCTAATGAATTCATTGTAACTGGAGCACATCCCCTGGAGAGACGACCCCCACCTTTGGATTCCTTAGATTGAATCAGCCTATGACCTGTTTACCCTGGAACCACCCTTGTCTGGACCTATAGAAGCAAGCTACGTCATCTCTATTGTTCACTCTATAACACTGACTGCATATATATCATAGCTGCACCCCCACCAGCCTCAGACTTCACTGATCACAGTATTCAAAGGTGAATCACTGTCCAGGGGTGCCCGTGGTTAGTGCAGCGAAGCACAGCGGTATGTATGTATCTTTTGGTATTGGCTGTACTGTACTGTATTATATTACAATCATGTATTGAACTGTTAACTTTTTACATCTGCTAAAATAAATCACTTTGTGCGTTAGAAACACAATACAATCGCTTGGGCAATGCTTATTTGAAAACAATAGAATTACTTTAATAATTTGGGGGCTCTTGAGTTAGGAGGTTACGTTGCCGGAAGGTATGCAACGCTGACGGAATTTGGTTCCTCAACAAAGGGTGGATATTGACGGACGCGTCTCATACCGGAAAGAACGCAATGTGTTCAAAACCTGTTGTCCATTTTGTGTTGAGAAGCCGAATGTCCGCAGCTGCGTAATCTGAAGGAATGCTAACTAGAATCTAGGGACAAGAAAGAAAAATGTTTCTTTTTATTGTCGTTTTGCGTTTTAAAGGGTATTGCATTGCCTAGTGTATGTGTGCTTCCTGTTTAGCGTGTATGAACTTCCGGTATTGTTACCACGTGTTTAAACAATCATGCTCATAGTCTGTTATATATGTAACATAGTCTACAAATGTGTTACTATGTTCATAGTCTGTTATATAGGCATTTGTTAAAACCTCTGTAAAACTACCATTGTTTGGGAAATCTATTTTCTGTGCAGAAAACAAAAGGTTGTATGTGAATGATATGCATAAAGATAAGAGAAGAGTTTGCATACTGTTGAAAAGAGATAGATAAGGGAAGAATTTGCATACTGCTGAAGACAAACAAAGAGGTGATTTACTATTGAAAAGACAGAGATATCGGTTGCTTCCTGACCAGGGGGACTGGATGGTTGTGTTTGAAATAAAAACACTATTATAGGTAGTATGTGGATTTTTTATGTAACATACGGTGCAGTTCAATATGGTAGTATGTTGATTTTTATGTAGTATACGGTGTTATAAGTAGTATACAAGGTATACGGTGATATGGTAGTATGTGGATTTTTATGTAGCATACGGTGTTATAGGTAATATACAGTATTCTAAGCTGTATATGGAGTGGGTTCAGGTAGTATGTGGATTTTTATGTAGCATACGGTGTTATAGGTAATATACAGTATTCTAAGCTGTATATGGTGTGGGTTCAGGTAGTGTGTGGATTTTTATGTGGCATACGGTGTTATAGGTAATATACAGTATTCTAAGCTGTATATGGTGTGGGTTCAGGTAGTATGTGGATTTTTATGTAGCATACGGTGTTATAGGTAATATACAGTATTCTAAGCTGTATATGGTGTGGGAAAAGGTAGTATGCAGATTTTTTATGTAACATACGGTGCAGTGATATTGGTAGTATGTGGATTTTTATGTAGCATACGGTGTATTGAAGAAGCACATGATTTGAATAAGTAGAATACAGGGTATACGGTGAAAACAGATTTTGTGGTAGAGTCAGGGGTATCGAGGAGCTGATAGCCCTTTAGTCCGCAATGATATTTCTGTGTTAGGAGGTGTGTAGGCGTAGCCTGTGAAACCATCCACGGATAAAAATCTCTAGTGGGTTCTGTTTGAAAGGAGAACAGGTAAAAAGTATTTTTGCATAGCGTTGAGAAATAGGTTGTTTTCACAATGGATGCGAAGCAAACGCTAGAGATAGTTCGTGTTGTGCTGCCTATTGAATGGCCGGTTAGTTCAGCAAGATTTCTCATGTTTAATAAATATGGTGCATACGCAACTGCATATTGCGACAAGTGGGTCAAAATGACCAAGGATTGTGAAAGACCTTTCCCAAAACATGGGTAGTTTTGAGTCAGAGGTGTTAAATATTGATAGAAATAAAGTGCGGTTGATTAAATCAACAAAAACGAGAATTAAACATGAGGATTGTTTAAAATTGTAGCAAATGGAAGGCAACACGTGGCAGAGCAGCGAGTGCACAGCGGAAGTAGGCGTGGCGAAAAACGCGCACACAGCGGAAGTGAGCGTTGAGAAACGTGGAGAACTGAGCGCACGTGCGCCCTCGCAGCCAAATGCGATTGATGTGATATGTACAGCCAATACCAAAAATGTTAAGAATGTAACCAGTAACTTGAATCCTATAATTTACGTTAAGGATAATCTATCACGGGAAGAAGGTGAACCCATCGTCATTTCGGCCACTGCCCATGCTAGTAACATGCAAGAGGCACTACATGGACAAGGAAAGGGAACGGTTCCACCAGCAGGGGCAGCGGCTGAAATCGGTGAGAATAATGTAGAGATTAATAGAAGGGGAGACATCCATTATACTGCAACAGCAATTCCAGCAACTAGTTCAGAATGTAGGGATTTAATAGGTTTGCATCCTGTCCGCACAATAGCAGTTCCCAATGGGAAGGCAGACAGAGATGGCGTAGTTCCCATAAGACATGTAGAAATGCATTGTCCATGAACTAGATCTGAACTGCGTGCAATTATATCTGAGTTCCCACACCCTAGGAAAGATTTAGCCAAGTGTCAAAAATTTGTTGGCGATTTAGGTTATGCACATGAGCCAACTAATAAAGATTGGCGAGTGGTGTTTAAGGCGTGTCTTCCTCCCGGTACTGATATACAAAAGTTTATTAAGGATTGTATGTTGGAGGAAGAGAAGTTCTTAACAGATGATGATAATCAGGAAAATATTAAACGCATTATCTCTCAGTTGGCCATATATTTTCCAGTGATAGTGGACTGGAGTAAAATTTTCACTATCAAACAACAGGATAGTGAAAATGCAGTGGACTATTTTTCTAGAGCTCTGATAGCGATGGCCAAATACACTGGGTTATCAGACATAAAGGATAATATACACACAGAGAGGTTGCTGTTAAAGTTCTAATGGATGGCCTCAGGGAAAACTTGAAAAGAAGGGTGCAAACGTCATTACCATACTGGAGAGGAAGTACTGTAAGTGTTCTCAGGGAGTCAGCTATAGGACATGATAAAAATATATGTAAAGAGGAAAAAGCACTAAGTGATAGGGTAATGATTATTATTATTACTTTTTATTTATAGGGCGCCACAAAGTATCCGTAGCGCCGTACAAGGACAAACAATGGCACAGTACAAGGTGAAACAGCACAGTACAAGTAACAGTAAGCACTATAACTCTGGGGGCTCAGACACAGCATAAAAGAGAGGGAGGGAGGGGAAAAGTGAGTACAGGCAGGTAACTATGGCCCAAGAGGGTGGGCACGGATGACAGGTTGAGAGTCACTGAGGGGAGCGGAGAGAAGCGAGAGGAGACAGAGGGCAGAGGGACTGAGAGGAGGTGAGATGAGTAGCTGGAGAGCGCAGTTAAAAGTGATGGAAACAGAAGGTAGGAGAGCCCTGCTCAAAGGAGCGAACAATCTAAAGGGAGGGGAAGACAGACAGACACATGGATGAGACGGAGAGACGGGAGGAAGGGGGAGAAGGGAAGAAGGGATGAGAAAGAGAGGTAGCCGACCGGTGGGAGTTTAGGCATGAGACTGGAAGGCTTTAAGGAAAAGGTGGGTTTTTAATGTTCGTTTGAAAGAGGACAGATTAGGGGAAGTTCTGATGGAGCGGGGGAGCTTGTTCCAATGGAGGGGAGCGGCGCGGGAGAAGTCTTGGATACATGCGTGGCACAAGTGTTGATGGTAAGTATCCCATCATTAGAGGGATTGCACAAACGACCACAGTGTAATAACACCTGGGTTAAGGAAAAGAAACAACATGAGTTGAGGAAGTATTTTCAATGCAATAAAATAGGACACCTAGCAAAAAATTGTGCAGATATGACAAGGGCGTGTTTTTTTACTGCCTTAAGAAGGGACACAGGAGTAGGAACTGTGTAGAGAGAAAAAGGGATACCTGGGTTGGAAATCATATAGACACCCACAAAGGAGGCGTACACAAGTCTCAGAGGTTCCCCAACAATTTATTGCACACCCCATAGCAACTAATACTTTGGGGGAGAACTATAGCCGACCCTAGAGTTAATCTGTGGTAAGTATTGGTGAGCAGGTTTAGAAAGAAAAAAAACTGCTTTAAAAGGTAATCTTTATTGATTTTGTTTGGTTTATGTTGTCAAATGCTTGATTTCCTAATCACTGGCCGATGGTAAAGAATGGAAATGTTTGTTTTGTTTGCTGTTTTGAGATAACTATCTTGTTTCCCTCTTACAGATAAAGGGTACACAAAAGAAATATAGACTTAGTGTTTACAAGGGTGGGATAGAGAAATAGAAAAAAATCACTCTTGAAAGACAAATTAACAATAGACAATTGGAACACTCTTTGTTTCAGGCTGCAGTGACTCATGATAATTTGTTTGGCTGAGAATCATTATGTATCTCAGATGAGTCATCAACAGTTAGTTTTTACATTTCTCTATCATAAGTTAGGAAAGTCCGTTGAAAAGGTATGTAATCAATGTGATACTGAGTTCTTAATGAACAAATGACAGATGACACTGGATTGCACGGTGGGTTTAAGACCCCCTAGTCAAGTATGGGGAGGGGTCATATTTAGCAAATAGCTAAGGGGATTAGTGGAATGAATACAGCCATTTTCCCATAGAGTCAAATCCAGCTGTCATTTGTGTTGTAAAATCTCCCTTTCTACATGTATGTTTGTATTCAAACCTTTGTATTCCCATCATTCATTGCTTTCTTATTTCTCATTCTTTACATCTATGCTAGTACCTCTCTATCTTTCTTTTTCTCTCCCTCTCTCTTTCTCTCCCCCTCTCTTTCCCTCCCCCCTTCTCTCTCTCTCTCTCTCTCTCTCTCTCTCTCTCTGCTCTGGTAGAGATAAAAAACAGACACAGTCTCATCAATGAGGATAAGACATATTTTTATTTTTTACATAAGACAAATTCAGGGATACACACACTAGATTGACATGAGTTACAGAAACAGTCAGGGGTTTTGTTTTCATGTGTATAGAAACTGCTGATTTTAAGCAGAAAGGTTCTGTTGTGGAAATACGATTCATGTTTTATAGATTGCATATCTGTTTTGTTTTTTTGTTTTTGTTTTGGTTCGTGCCTCCTGTACAAAAATGTGCCTTTATATGGATGCACAAAGGGTGGGGACAGGAGATTGCTAGAGGATAGGCATACAGAGATGCATGCCTCTGTATAGAACATTGGAGTAGGATTTTTACCACAAGATACAACATAATGTAAAACCCTAGAAAATGTAGAATTTTCGTGTTTTATAATTTTCACTGTTAGACAGACATGTACTGGATACTGTTATATTTGAAGAAAGTGTTATAGAAATAGACCCCTTTGTCTTTCTCACATAGTCAAGTAGCTGAATGTGTGTCACGGGCACTAGGAGTCTTTACCCAGGGATCACCAGGTGATAAGCTTACCAGAGGAGTATAGATGGTAATATGGTAGTCTGGTAGCGGGGTGATCACGGAACAGGAGACAGCAGATGATAGAGATGCTCGGGAAAGTCTATGACTAGCAGCACTGGTAATATATATGTAGTAATACACGAGGAACTGGATGGACAAAGGACACGTGAGGGTAGTCAGTGGTCTGCGGTAGCAAGTTGTACCACTGCTATAGTGAGGAGAAATGTCCAACAGAGACGAGGAGGTGATGAGAGTCAGCGGTCTGCGTTTAGCAAGTTGTACCGCTGTCTGGGTGAAGGAATGGAATCCAGGTGAAGGTATCCGGGGAGTCAGTGGTCTGCGTTAGCAAGTTGTACCACTGCTATGTGAGAGGACACTGGAACAGGTGACACAGGAAACAGGAATCAGTGGTCTGCCTCTAGCAAGTTGTACCACTGAATATATATGTGAGGAGGAGCACGGGGAGAGACTGCAATACAGAGGATACACGGGCACCTTGAACTTGATCCACAATGACATGCACAATATAGTAATGACGAACAGCACTGCAATAATACAAAGTCACAGAAACTATCCGGGCAAAAGATAACACAGTCAATGATGGCAATAGTCTCAGCGGATAGTAAGCTCCAGAGGAGAACAACTCAGTCCAGCAAGATATGCAATACACCAGCACAGTCAATGAGAAGTATGCATACCGTGGTTCAGGAGCAGGCTGTCAGACAGGAGTGCAGAGATACCTGAACGGCTGGAGGCCGGCAGGATGCGAAGTCCCTGGAGGGTGAAGCGGTAATCAAGTAGGTGCAGCGCACAGGTAGGTAGACCAGCAGGGAAACAAATACTCAGGAAGCAGTAGTATGTAGAACTGGACTACTGGAGGACCCTGAAGAGTAGCGATGGTCTAGATGAGATGAAAGCAGCGAGGCGTAGATCTGATGCAGACTGGCGAGTAGACACCAGCAGGAACACTGAGAAGCACGGGGAGCGGATCAGCTGCTGCAGACACGAGTAGAAATGAGGAGTAGCAGCCAGCAGGACTCTGCAGGTACACGGAGGTAGCGGATAGAAATCAGCAGGTGCAGCCACGATGAAACACGGGAGAGTAGAGCTGAGCTGGAACTGTTGAGCACGGAGAGCAGCGGATAGGAATCAGCTGTTGCAGTCTCGAGGAAACACAGGAGAGTAGAGATGAGCTGAAGACTGTAGCGCACAGAGGCAGCGGATAGGAATCAGCTAAACAGTCACGATGAAACACAGGAGTGTTGAGGTGAGCTGAAGACTGTAGTGCACGGAGGCAGCAGATAGGAATCAGCTAACAGTCACGATGAAACACGGGAGAGTTGAAGTGATCTAAAGGCTGTAGTGCACAGAGGCAGCGGATAGGAATCAGCTAACAGTCACGATGAAACACAGGAGGGTTGAAGTGGTCTGAAGACTGTAGTGCACGGAGGCAGCGGATAGGAATCAGCTAAACAGTCACGATGAAACACAGGAGAGTTGAAGTGGTCTGAAGACTGTAGTGCATGGAGGCAGCGGATAGGAATCAGCTAACAGTCACGATGAAACACAGGAGGGTTAAAGTGGTCTGAAGACTGTAGTGCATGGAGGCAGCGGATAGGAATCAGCTAAACAGTCACGATGAAACACAGGAGAGTTGAAGTGGTCTGAAGACTGTAGTGCACGGAGGCAGCGGATAGGAATCAGCTAACAGTCACGATGAAACACAGGAGGGTTGAAGTGGTCTGAAGACTGTAGTGCACGGAGGCAGCGGATAGGAATCAGCTAAACAGTCACGATGAAACACAGGAGAGTTGAAGTGGTCTGAAGACTGTAGTGCACGGAGGCAGCAGATAGGAATCAGCTAACAGTCACGATGAAACACAAGAGGGTTGAAGTGGTCTGGAAACCACAGGGAGTAGAAGTGGTCTGGAAACCACAGGAATCAGCAGAGCTGAATACACAGGAACACCTTCAGAGGCTCATGGGGAATGAGACTCCAAGATCAGGCAACAAGGTATGGAACTCAGGTGCTATAAATAGGGAGTGTTGCCTGATCAGCCAATTAACTAAAAGGAACATGAACTGAAGGTTTGAAAGGGCTGCACATGCGCAGACCCTCAGGATGGTGGACGGCCACGGTTCCTAAACACACGGGAAGAAGCACTCACAGTCCGGTGAGTGACAGTACCCCCCCTTTTAAAGGTGGGCACAGAACACCTGGAACCGGGCTTGTCCGGATTTTTGGAATAAAACTTCTTAAGAAGAGCTGGGGCGTTGAGATCTTCAGCTTTGATCCATGAACGCTCCTCAGGACCAAAACCCTTCCAATGAACGAGGAAGCGGAGAACTCCTCGCGAAATTTTTGCGTCCAATACATGAGTAATCTCGAAATCTTCCTCCTGATGAACTTGAACTGGCTGAGGTGCTGAAGGAGGAGCCGAGAAACGGTTGATGATGAGAGGTTTGAGCAAGGACACATGGAAGGCGTTGGAAATACGAAGGTTCTTAGGAAGTAGAAGTTTGAAACAAACTGGATTTATCACTTGAATGATCCTATATGGACCAATAAAACGGGGAGCGAATTTCATAGATGGGACCTTCAAACTAATATTTTTGGTAGATAATCAGACACGATCTCCAATTTTCAGTGGTGGAATAGCCCGCCTCTTCTTATCTGCGAAAGACTTATATTTGGCAGATGTCTTCTTTAAACAGGTTTTGACCTGAGACCAAATATTTTTGAAGGTCTGACAAACAGTCTCTACAGCAGGAACTTGGGAGGGAGGGAGGGCAGGAAATTCCGGAAAAGACGGATGGTGACCGTAAACCACAAAGAATGGAGTTTTGGAAGATGACTCATGGTACATGTTGTTATGAGCGAATTCAGCCCAAGGAAGCAATTCTACCCAGTTGTCTTGATTGGCTGATGAGAACATCCTTATAAAGGTCTCGAGATCTTGATTGACCCGTTCAGTTTGTCCGTTTGATTGAGGATGGTAGGAAGATGAGAGTGCCAATCGTATGCCCAAGGTTTTACAAAGGGCCCGCCAGAATCTGGAAACGAATTGTACTCCTCTATCTGACACAATCTCAGACGGACATCCATGAATACGAAAGATTTCCTTGACGAAATGTTCAGCCAGAGTAGACGAGGAAGGCAAACCAGACAAAGGGACAAAATGAGCCATCTTCGAAAATCTGTCTTCCACTACCCAAATAGTATTACAATTTTTACTAGGTGGCAAATCAGTAACAAAGTCCATAATAATATGGGTCCAGGGCTTGGACGGAATGGGTAGTGGTTGCAACAACCCCGCTGGAGTTCTGCGGGAGGATTTAAACTGAGAACACAATTCACAAGCAGCTACAAACTCTTTGACGTCTCTCCTCATCGAGGGCCACCAGTAACTTCGAGAGAGAATCTCAAAGGTCTTGCGTTCACCAGCATGTCCAGAAAAACGAGAAGAATGGAACCACGAAAAGATTTTCCTCCTAAGAGTAGGAGGCACGAGGGTCTTCCCAAATGGTAGCACTTTAGTAGAAGAAGCAGCCAGCGAGATACATTTGGGGTCTAGTATAGAATGGTTGGGAACCTCTTCAACGTCAGAGGACGTCACAAAAGCTCGGGATAGAGCGTCAGCTTTCTTGTTCTTGGCAGCTGGTTTGAAGGTTATGATTAATTCGAAACGGGAAAAGAAAAGAGACCATCTTGCTTGACGAGGATTCAAGCATTGGGCAGACTGTAGGTATGACAAGTTCTTATGATCCGTGAAAATCGTCACAGGGTGACGAGCTCCTTCCAATAAGTATCTCCACTCCTCTAATGCAACTTTGATAGCCAGCAACTCCTTGTCCCCGATAGTATAATTTCTCTCCGCAGGCAGGAGACCCCGAGAGTAAAAGGCACAAGGATGGAATTTTTGTTGCTCCGATCGTTGGGAGAGAATGGCTCCTAAGCCAACATTAGAGGCATCTACTTCTAGGAAGAAGGGAAGTGTCACATCAGGCTGTCGAAGAATGGGAGCAGAGGAGAAGGACTCTTCAAGAAATTGAAAGGCTTGGAGGGCCTCGGATGACCATTGCTTCGTATTGGCCCCTTTACGAGTCAGGGCCACAATAGGAGATGCAATGGACGAGAAGTCTTGAATGAAGCGTCTATAGTAATTGGCAAAACCTAAAAAACGCTGAATAGCACGAAGAGTAGTTGGCTGGGGCCAATGTAATACAGCATTCACCTTTTCTGGATCCATTTGTAGGCCAACTCCGGAAACAATATACCCCAAAAATGGAATCTGGGGCAACTCGAATGAACATTTTTCTAGTTTGCAGAATAATGAATTTTTCCGGAGTCTGGAAAGGACCTTTGCCACATGTTGGTGATGAGAAGGCAGGTCCTGTGAAAAGATCAATATGTCGTCCAGGTAGACAACGACACATACATATAACAAGTCCCGAAAGATCTCATTAACGAAGCCCTGGAAAACAGCGGGGGCATTACACAACCCGAAAGGCATTACTAGATATTCATAATGCCCATCTCTAGTGTTGAACGCTGTCTTCCATTCGTCACTGGGCCGGATTCTAATTAAATTATAGGCACCACGAAGATCCAACTTGGTAAAGATCCGAGCTCCCTTGATGCGATCAAATAACTCAGTGATCAACGGAATGGGATACCGATTTTTAATAGTAATGGCATTGAGTCCACGAAAATCTATGCAGGGGCGTAGTGATCCATCCTTCTTTTTTACGAAGAAGAACCCGGCTCCAGCGGGGGAGGTGGAAGGTCGAATAAAGCCTCGCTGGAGATTCTCTTGGATGTAATCAGATGTAGCTTGAGTTTCAGGTAACGAAAGTGGATACACCCGACCCCTAGGAGGAGTCTTGCCAGGTAGAAGATCGATCGGACAATCCCATGAACGATGAGGAGAAAGACGTTCAGACTGAGCTTTATCAAAAACATCGGCAAATGAAGCATACTGAGGAGGAAGTCCCGGTGAGGAAGATGAGATGGAAGATTGCTGTATTTTAAGAGGAATGACTTGAGAAAGACAACGATGATGACATTCAGCTCCCCAAGACGTAACTTGAGGAGTGCGCCAGTCAATCTGGGGAGAATGACATTGAAGCCATGGAAGGCCTAAGACAATCGGACTTGTCGTAACAGGAAGAATTAAAAACGAAATCTCTTCATGGTGTAGCACACCAATCTGAAGCGTTACTGGAGACGTACTCTGGATGATGAGACCATTGATGAGACGTGATCCATCTATAGCAGTCACAGTAATCGGTGTTTTCAAAGTAATCACTGGTAGGGACCATTGATTCACTAGGGATTTAGAAATGAAATTTCCTGCTGCTCCAGAATCAATCAGTGCTTGAGACTCAAAGGATTTGGTAGCAAAGGAAATCGTAACATCAAAAGCGCAGACTTTTAATTTCGTAGAAGATGGAGAGGACTCCAGGGACCCTAACTTCACCTCTCCAGAACTAGTTAGGGCCTGGCATTTCCCGATTTCTTAGGGCAAGAACTGAGCATATGTGTGGAATCAGCACAATAGATACAAAGTCTATTCTTTACTCTTCGGTTTCTCTCCTCAGAAGTTAATTTGGAACGTCCTATCTCCATGGGGATCACAGAGGATGAAGCTGGACGAAATTGAGAGGTTGAGCGAAGAGGTGCTTTAACTGATGTTGTTTTCTCAGATTCCCTTTCACGAAACCTCATGTCTACACGATGGCAAAGAGAAATCAAATCTTCTAATGACATAGGAAGCTCTTGGGTAGTCAGTGCATCTTTAATTTTATCGGAGAGCCCCTGCCAGAAGGCGGCAATTAATGCTTCAGTGTTCCACTGAAGTTCAGAGGCTAATATCCTAAATTGAATGACGTACTGGCCTACTGTACGAGAACCCTGACGTAAACGAAGAATGCTGGAAGCAGCGGAGGTCACACGACCTGGTTCATCGAACACACTTCGGAACATAGAAATGAATTTGGCACTATCTTGTAATACAGGATCGTTTCTCTCCCACAGAGGGGAAGCCCAAGCCAGAGCTTGTCCAGAAAACAATGAGATAAGATAGGCCACTCTGGAACGATGGGTAGAAAAATTTTGAGGTTGGAGCTCAAAATGAACTGAGCATTGGTTGAGAAAACCCCTACAAGTTTTGGGGTCTCCATCGTATTTTGATGGAGTAGGCAGGTGAAGCGTGGAAGCCGTAGACACCTGGGATGGCACTGGGGAAACGGAGGAAAGCACAGGAGCTTCAACATTAGCTGTAACGGTCTGTCCAGATGTTCCTTGGGAGGCTAACGACTGGTAACATTGAAGTAACAGCTGTTGGCGAGCATCCTGTTGCTCCACACGGGTGACCAGATGCCGCAGCATCTCTTTGGCTGTAGGTTCCGTATCTGGGTCTGTCATGGCCTGATCTTACTGTCACGGGCACTAGGAGTCTTTACCCAGGGATCACCAGGTGATAAGCTTACCAGAGGAGTATAGATGGTAATATGGTACTCTGGTAGCGGGGTGATCACGGAACAGGAGACAGCAGATGATAGAGATGCTCGGGAAAGTCTATGACTAGCAGCACTGGTAATATATATGTAGTAATACACGAGGAACTGGATGGACAAAGGACACGTGAGGGTAGTCAGTGGTCTGCGGTAGCAAGTTGTACCACTGCTATAGTGAGGAGAAATGTCCAACAGAGACGAGGAGGTGATGAGAGTCAGCGGTCTGCGTTTAGCAAGTTGTACCGCTGTCTGGGTGAAGGAATGGAATCCAGGTGAAGGTATACGGGGAGTCAGTGGTCTGCGTTAGCAAGTTGTACCACTGCTATGTGAGAGGACACTGGAACAGGTGACACAGGAAACAGGAATCAGTGGTCTGCCTCTAGCAAGTTGTACCACTGAATATATATGTGAGGAGGAGCACGGGGAGAGACTGCAATACAGAGGATACACGGGCACCTTGAACTTGATCCACAATGACATGCACAATATAGTAATGACGAACAGCACTGCAATAATACAAAGTCACAGAAACTATCCGGGCAAAAGATAACACAGTCAATGATGGCAATAGTCTCAGCGGATAGTAAGCTCCAGAGGAGAACAACTCAGTCCAGCAAGATATGCAATACACCAGCACAGTCAATGAGAAGTATACATACCGTGGTTCAGGAGCAGGCTGTCAGACAGGAGTGCAGAGATACCTGAACGGCTGGAGGCCGGCAGGATGCGAAGTCCCTGGAGGGTGAAGCGGTAATCAAGTAGGTGCAGTGCACAGGTAGGTAGACCAGCAGGGAAACAAATACTCAGGAAGCAGTAGTATGTAGAACTGGACTACTGGAGGACCCTGAAGAGTAGCGATGGTCTAGACGAGATGAAAGCAGCGAGGCGTAGATCTGATGCAGACTGGCGAGTAGACACCAGCAGGAACACTGAGAAGCACGGGGAGCGGATCAGCTGCTGCAGACACGAGTAGAACTGAGGAGTAGCAGCCAGCAGGACTCTGCAGGTACACGGAGGTAGCGGATAGAAATCAGCAGGTGCAGCCACGATGAAACACGGGAGAGTAGAGCTGAGCTGGAACTGTTGAGCACGGAGAGCAGCGGATAGGAATCAGCTGTTGCAGTCTCGAGGAAACACAGGAGAGTAGAGATGAGCTGAAGACTGTAGCGCACAGAGGCAGCGGATAGGAATCAGCTAAACAGTCACGATGAAACACAGGAGTGTTGAGGTGAGCTGAAGACTGTAGTGCACGGAGGCAGCAGATAGGAATCAGCTAACAGTCACGATGAAACACGGGAGAGTTGAAGTGATCTAAAGGCTGTAGTGCACAGAGGCAGCGGATAGGAATCAGCTAACAGTCACGATGAAACACAGGAGGGTTGAAGTGGTCTGAAGACTGTAGTGCACGGAGGCAGCGGATAGGAATCAGCTAAACAGTCACGATGAAACACAGGAGAGTTGAAGTGGTCTGAAGACTGTAGTGCATGGAGGCAGCGGATAGGAATCAGCTTACAGTCACGATGAAACACAGGAGGGTTAAAGTGGTCTGAAGACTGTAGTGCATGGAGGCAGCGGATAGGAATCAGCTAAACAGTCACGATGAAACACAGGAGAGTTGAAGTGGTCTGAAGACTGTAGTGCACGGAGGCAGCGGATAGGAATCAGCTAACAGTCACGATGAAACACAGGAGGGTTGAAGTGGTCTGAAGACTGTAGTGCACGGAGGCAGCGGATAGGAATCAGCTAAACAGTCACGATGAAACACAGGAGAGTTGAAGTGGTCTGAAGACTGTAGTGCACGGAGGCAGCGGATAGGAATCAGCTAACAGTCACGATGAAACACAGGAGAGTTGAAGTGGTCTGAAGACTGTAGCGCACGGAGGCAGCGGATAGGTTGAAGTGGTCTGGAAACCACAGGGAGTAGAAGTGGTCTGGAAACCACAGGAATCAGCAGAGCTGAATACACAGGAACACCTTCAGAGGCTCATGGGGAATGAGACTCCAAGATCAGGCAACAAGGTATGGAACTCAGGTGCTATAAATAGGGAGTGTTGCCTGATCAGCCAATTAACTAAAAGGAACATGAACTGAAGGTTTGAAAGGGCTGCACATGCGCAGACCCTCAGGATGGTGGACGGCCACGGTTCCTAAACACACGGGAAGAAGCACTCACAGTCCGGTGAGTGACAGTACCCCCCCTTTTAAAGGTGGGCACAGAACACCTGGAACCGGGCTTGTCCGGATTTTTGGAATAAAACTTCTTAAGAAGAGCTGGGGCGTTGAGATCTTCAGCTTTGATCCATGAACGCTCCTCAGGACCAAAACCCTTCCAATGAACGAGGAAGCGGAGAACTCCTCGCGAAATTTTTGCGTCCAATACATGAGTAATCTCGAAATCTTCCTCCTGATGAACTTGAACTGGCTGAGGTGCTGAAGGAGGAGCCGAGAAACGGTTGATGATGAGAGGTTTGAGCAAGGACACATGGAAGGCGTTGGAAATACGAAGGTTCTTAGGAAGTAGAAGTTTGAAACAAACTGGATTTATCACTTGAATGATCCTATATGGACCAATAAAACGGGGAGCGAATTTCATAGATGGGACCTTCAAACTAATATTTTTGGTAGATAATCAGACACGATCTCCAATTTTCAGTGGTGGAATAGCCCGCCTCTTCTTATCTGCGAAAGACTTATATTTGGCAGATGTCTTCTTTAAACAGGTTTTGACCTGAGACCAAATATTTTTGAAGGTCTGACAAACAGTCTCTACAGCAGGAACTTGGGAGGGAGGGAGGGCAGGAAATTCCGGAAAAGACGGATGGTGACCGTAAACCACAAAGAATGGAGTTTTGGAAGATGACTCATGGTACATGTTGTTATGAGCGAATTCAGCCCAAGGAAGCAATTCTACCCAGTTGTCTTGATTGGCTGATGAGAACATCCTTATAAAGGTCTCGAGATCTTGATTGACCCGTTCAGTTTGTCCGTTTGATTGAGGATGGTAGGAAGATGAGAGTGCCAATCGTATGCCCAAGGTTTTACAAAGGGCCCGCCAGAATCTGGAAACGAATTGTACTCCTCTATCTGACACAATCTCAGACGGACATCCATGAATACGAAAGATTTCCTTGACGAAATGTTCAGCCAGAGTAGACGAGGAAGGCAAACCAGACAAAGGGACAAAATGAGCCATCTTCGAAAATCTGTCTTCCACTACCCAAATAGTATTACAATTTTTACTAGGTGGCAAATCAGTAACAAAGTCCATAATAATATGGGTCCAAGGCTTGGACGGAATGGGTAGTGGTTCCAACAACCCCGCTGGAGTTCTGCGGGAGGATTTAAACTGAGAACACAATTCACAAGCAGCTACAAACTCTTTGACGTCTCTCCTCATCGAGGGCCACCAGTAACTTCGAGAGAGAATCTCAAAGGTCTTGCGTTCACCAGCATGTCCAGAAAAACGAGAAGAATGGAACCACGAAAAGATTTTCCTCCTAAGAGTAGGAGGCACGAGGGTCTTCCCAAATGGTAGCACTTTAGTAGAAGAAGCAGCCAGCGAGATACATTTGGGGTCTAGTATAGAATGGTTGGGAACCTCTTCAACGTCAGAGGACGTCACAAAAGCTCGGGATAGAGCGTCAGCTTTCTTGTTCTTGGCAGCTGGTTTGAAGGTTATGATTAATTCGAAACGGGAAAAGAAAAGAGACCATCTTGCTTGACGAGGATTCAAGCATTGGGCAGACTGTAGGTATGACAAGTTCTTATGATCCGTGAAAATCGTCACAGGGTGACGAGCTCCTTCCAATAAGTATCTCCACTCCTCTAATGCAACTTTGATAGCCAGCAACTCCTTGTCCCCGATAGTATAATTTCTCTCCGCAGGCAGGAGACCCCGAGAGTAAAAGGCACAAGGATGGAATTTTTGTTGCTCCGATCGTTGGGAGAGAATGGCTCCTAAGCCAACATTAGAGGCATCTACTTCTAGGAAGAAGGGAAGTGTCACATCAGGCTGTCGAAGAATGGGAGCAGAGGAGAAGGACTCTTCAAGAAATTGAAAGGCTTGGAGGGCCTCGGATGACCATTGCTTCGTATTGGCCCCTTTACGAGTCAGGGCCACAATAGGAGATGCAATGGACGAGAAGTCTTGAATGAAGCGTCTATAGTAATTGGCAAAACCTAAAAAACGCTGAATAGCACGAAGAGTAGTTGGCTGGGGCCAATGTAATACAGCATTCACCTTTTCTGGATCCATTTGTAGGCCAACTCCGGAAACAATATACCCCAAAAATGGAATCTGGGGCAACTCGAATGAACATTTTTCTAGTTTGCAGAATAATGAATTTTTCCGGAGTCTGGAAAGGACCTTTGCCACATGTTGGTGATGAGAAGGCAGGTCCTGTGAAAAGATCAATATGTCGTCCAGGTAGACAACGACACATACATATAACAAGTCCCGAAAGATCTCATTAACGAAGCCCTGGAAAACAGCGGGGGCATTACACAACCCGAAAGGCATTACTAGATATTCATAATGCCCATCTCTAGTGTTGAACGCTGTCTTCCATTCGTCACTGGGCCGGATTCTAATTAAATTATAGGCACCACGAAGATCCAACTTGGTAAAGATCCGAGCTCCCTTGATGCGATCAAATAACTCAGTGATCAACGGAATGGGATACCGATTTTTAATAGTAATGGCATTGAGTCCACGAAAATCTATGCAGGGGCGTAGTGATCCATCCTTCTTTTTTACGAAGAAGAACCCGGCTCCAGCGGGGGAGGTGGAAGGTCGAATAAAGCCTCGCTGGAGATTCTCTTGGATGTAATCAGATGTAGCTTGAGTTTCAGGTAACGAAAGTGGATACACCCGACCCCTAGGAGGAGTCTTGCCAGGTAGAAGATCGATCGGACAATCCCATGAACGATGAGGAGAAAGACGTTCAGACTGAGCTTTATCAAAAACATCGGCAAATGAAGCATACTGAGGAGGAAGTCCCGGTGAGGAAGATGAGATGGAAGATTGCTGTATTTTAAGAGGAATGACTTGAGAAAGACAACGATGATGACATTCAGCTCCCCAAGACGTAACTTGAGGAGTGCGCCAGTCAATCTGGGGAGATTGACATTGAAGCCATGGAAGGCCTAAGACAATCGGACTTGTCGTAACAGGAAGAATTAAAAACGAAATCTCTTCATGGTGTAGCACACCAATCTGAAGCGTTACTGGAGACGTACTCTGGATGATGAGACCATTGATGAGACGTGATCCATCTATAGCAGTCACAGTAATCGGTGTTTTCAAAGTAATCACTGGTAGGGACCATTGATTCACTAGGGATTTAGAAATGAAATTTCCTGCTGCTCCAGAATCAATCAGTGCTTGAGACTCAAAGGATTTGGTAGCAAAGGAAATCGTAACATCAAAAGCGCAGACTTTTAATTTCGTAGAAGATGGAGAGGACTCCAGGGACCCTAACTTCACCTCTCCAGAACTAGTTAGGGCCTGGCATTTCCCGATTTCTTAGGGCAAGAACTGAGCATATGTGTGGAATCAGCACAATAGATACAAAGTCTATTCTTTACTCTTCGGTTTCTCTCCTCAGAAGTTAATTTGGAACGTCCTATCTCCATGGGGATCACAGAGGATGAAGCTGGACGAAATTGAGAGATTGAGCGAAGAGGTGCTTTAACTGATGTTGTTTTCTCAGATTCCCTTTCACGAAACCTCATGTCTACACGATGGCAAAGAGAAATCAAATCTTCTAATGACATAGGAAGCTCTTGGGTAGTCAGTGCATCTTTAATTTTATCGGAGAGCCCCTGCCAGAAGGCGGCAATTAATGCTTCAGTGTTCCACTGAAGTTCAGAGGCTAATATCCTAAATTGAATGACGTACTGGCCTACTGTACGAGAACCCTGACGTAAACGAAGAATGCTGGAAGCAGCGGAGGTCACACGACCTGGTTCATCGAACACACTTCGGAACATAGAAATGAATTTGGCACTATCTTGTAATACAGGATCGTTTCTCTCCCACAGAGGGGAAGCCCAAGCCAGAGCTTGTCCAGAAAACAATGAGATAAGATAGGCCACTCTGGAACGATGGGTAGAAAAATTTTGAGGTTGGAGCTCAAAATGAACTGAGCATTGGTTGAGAAAACCCCTACAAGTTTTGGGGTCTCCATCGTATTTTGATGGAGTAGGCAGGTGAAGCGTGGAAGCCGTAGACACCTGGGATGGCACTGGGGAAACGGAGGAAAGCACAGGAGCTTCAACATTAGCTGTAACGGTCTGTCCAGATGTTCCTTGGGAGGCTAACGACTGGTAACATTGAAGTAACAGCTGTTGGCGAGCATCCTGTTGCTCCACACGGGTGACCAGATGCCGCAGCATCTCTTTGGCTGTAGGTTCCGTATCTGGGTCTGTCATGGCCTGATCTTACTGTCACGGGCACTAGGAGTCTTTACCCAGGGATCACCAGGTGATAAGCTTACCAGAGGAGTATAGATGGTAATATGGTACTCTGGTAGCGGGGTGATCACGGAACAGGAGACAGCAGATGATAGAGATGCTCGGGAAAGTCTATGACTAGCAGCACTGGTAATATATATGTAGTAATACACGAGGAACTGGATGGACAAAGGACACGTGAGGGTAGTCAGTGGTCTGCGGTAGCAAGTTGTACCACTGCTATAGTGAGGAGAAATGTCCAACAGAGATGAGGAGGTGATGAGAGTCAGCGGTCTGCATTTAGCAAGTTGTACCGCTGTCTGGGTGAAGGAATGGAATCCAGGTGAAGGTATCCGGGGAGTCAGTGGTCTGCGTTAGCAAGTTGTACCACTGCTATGTGAGAGGACACTGGAACAGGTGACACAGGAAACAGGAATCAGTGGTCTGCCTCTAGAAAGTTGTACCACTGAATATATATGTGAGGAGGAGCACGGGGAGAGACTGCAATACAGAGGATACACGGGCACCTTGAACTTGATCCACAATGACATGCACAATATAGTAATGACGAACAGCACTGCAATAATACAAAGTCACAGAAACTATCCGGGCAAAAGATAACACAGTTAATGATGGCAATAGTCTCAGCGGATAGTAAGCTCCAGAGGAGAACAACTCAGTCCAGCAAGATATGCAATACACCAGCACAGTCAATGAGAAGTATGCATACCGTGGTTCAGGAGCAGGCTGTCAGACAGGAGTGCAGAGATACCTGAATGGCTGGAGGCCGGCAGGATGCGAAGTCCCTGGAGGGTGAAGCGGTAATCAAGTAGGTGCAGCGCACAGGTAGGTAGACCAGCAGGGAAACAAATACTCAGGAAGCAGTAGTATGTAGAACTGGACTCCTGGAGGACCCTGAAGAGTAGCGATGGTCTAGACGAGATGAAAGCAGCGAGGCGTAGATCTGATGCAGACTGGCGAGTAGACACCAGCAGGAACACTGAGAAGCACGGGGAGCGGATCAGCTGCTGCAGACACGAGTAGAACTGAGGAGTAGCAGCCAGCAGGACTCTGCAGGTACACGGAGGTAGCGGATAGAAATCAGCAGGTGCAGCCACGATGAAACACGGGAGAGTAGAGCTGAGCTGGAACTGTTGAGCACGGAGAGCAGCGGATAGGAATCAGCTGTTGCAGTCTCGAGGAAACACAGGAGAGTAGAGATGAGCTGAAGACTGTAGCGCACAGAGGCAGCGGATAGGAATCAGCTAAACAGTCACGATGAAACACAGGAGTGTTGAGGTGAGCTGAAGACTGTAGTGCACGGAGGCAGCAGATAGGAATCAGCTAACAGTCACGATGAAACACGGGAGAGTTGAAGTGATCTAAAGGCTGTAGTGCACAGAGGCAGCGAATAGGAATCAGCTAACAGTCACGATGAAACACAGGAGGGTTGAAGTGGTCTGAAGACTGTAGTGCACGGAGGCAGCGGATAGGAATCAGCTAAACAGTCACGATGAAACACAGGAGAGTTGAAGTGGTCTGAAGACTGTAGTGCACGGAGGCAGCGGATAGGAATCAGCTAACAGTCACGATGAAACACAGGAGGATTGAAGTGGTCTGAAGACTGTAGTGCACGGAGGCAGCGGATAGGAATCAGCTAAACAGTCACGATGAAACACAGGAGAATTGAAGTGGTCTGAAGACTGTAGTGCACGGAGGCAGCGGATAGGAATCAGCTAACAGTCACGATGAAACACAGGAGGGTTGAAGTGGTCTGAAGACTGTAGTGCACGGAGGCAGCGGATAGGAATCAGCTAAACAGTCACGCTGAAACACAGGAGAGTTGAAGTGGTCTGAAGACTGTAGTGCACGGAGGCAGCGGATAGGAATCAGCTAACAGTCACGATGAAACACAGGAGGGTTGAAGTGGTCTGGAAACCACAGGGAGTAGAAGTGGTCTGGAAACCACAGGAATCAGCAGAGCTGAATACACGAGGAAACACAGGAACACCTTCAGAGGCTCATGGGGAATGAGACTCCAAGATCAGGCAACGAGGTATGGAACTCAGGTGCTATAAATAGGGAGTGTTGCCTGATCAGCCAATTAACTAAAAGGAACATGAACTGAAGGTTTGAAAGGGCTGCACATGCGCAGACCCTCAGGATGGTGGACGGCCACGGTTCCTAAACACACGGGAAGAAGCACTCACAGTCTGGTGAGTGACAATGTGAGCTACTGAGAATGGCATGTGAGTTGGTAGAGGGAAAATCGATTGATATACATTGATCTTCAGCATTTTTCTTGTCTAGGGGGCGATGTTGAGTTGACTGAAAAAATCTTTTTATAACAATACCAGCACATGAGTAGGACACTACATAGAGAACTTTACATAGTGACACAGTTACCAACTGAAGTAGCTGCTAGTAAAGTCCACACTTACACACACGACCATACATGGCTGTCACACCAGGGCGAACATAGCTGTCAAATAGACAGCAGGGTTTTATGTGACAGCTAACAAATCTATGTTTTGTTTTGTTTTTCGTTGTATTGTTTTAGTTTTAAAATGTGAACACACACACACAAACATGCACACATACACATATTGGTTAATATATGAAGATTTGGGTTACCTGATGAATTTCTCCAGGTGAAACAAATCCACGTCATCCAATTACCACCATGCAGGATTCTCAAGTATACAGTGGTGTACCAATGAAATATGTCTGGGTAAAGGTGTATTGAAATGTGTCTAATGTATTACTGTGTCATACTCAAAGCTTTTGTTATTCAATGTGATAGTCCTAGAGTTGTAATAGGTGATAGGGGTATTCATGTTATTGATAATAGATGTATAATGTATGAGTAGTAGTAACAAATCACATACTTTCAATTAGCCATAAACCAGTGTGAACATAAAGTAGTGGTACTTGGTAGAACGAATTGAATAGAATAAGAGTTGGAACTTGATTGAAGTGACTGATAGCTTCGGCCACTAGTCCTTCCCCGCTACCAAAAGATCACTCCTGGGCAGACCCTTAACCTGTTGGCTTTTGAAATGTTCTTGACCCCTCGTGAGATGAGATTGTAACTGGGAGGCTAGGTTAGACCTTAAGAGAAGGTAAATAGTGAGACAGTAACCAAGAATGTCCAAAACACTGTTTCCTGAAAAGTCACACTAACTGTCAGGATGTTGGATCGTGAGAGTAAGTTGTGGAACAGAAATTTCTTAGGCTCAGTTTATTTGACAGACAGGTACCAGGTGTAGGCTACCAGCATCACGGCTTCAAGGGTAGCAGAGACACACTGGTGCCCATTACACCCACTGCAGAGGGGCCAACACTCAGAGAAGGGTCCAAGGGCACTCATGAGTCTGTTCTGGAAGGCCTCGAATGCAGTTAGTAGCACCTGAGCCAAAGGCTAAGACAGTTGTCCAGCATGAAGTTGTAGTTTTCCTGTTTTGTGTTCTCTCATTTCATTCTCTTCTCAGGACGGTCAATTCTTTTAATTATTAGCAGGTGACAGAGGCTGGTTCAGGTAATGATGTTGAGGAATTGGGGATGACGGAGAAGTTAGTAGCATAATCGGTCCAGCCAATTACTCTATTCAATTCAGGGGTAAAGGAAAATTTGGAAACCTTGGAGCTTGGAGAAAGTGCGAGGGGCTATTGTCTGAGTAGCATTACGTCCGTAAGTGCGGTGACCCCATATTTAAAAAGAGGTACACCCAGCGATGCCAGTCCAGTAATATTCAGACTTGAGCACGCATCCTTGAGAATGATTATCATTCTTGGGAGGGTAAGGTTTTAGACCAAACAAAGTGCTGGGCGTGCTCTCACATACCTCAGTGATTATGTCAAGTAGGGCTAGTTCTCTTCCCACTAAATATTACCCGAACTATGGGTGGGAGGTCACTATGGGAAAAAGTACAACACCTAGGTCCCTCAGTCTGGAGTCTCCCAATAGTTTACAAGCCGATCACTGTTAAATCTGAGTATTAGGAGACTGAGAAGAACGAACAGACAATAGCCCGCCCACAAGTGTTGATGAAAAGAACTGATGACATTATTAGATGTGTGTATATTAACGCAAGCTGAAGGAGATTGTATATGACATTATTGATAGACATAGGATGATGCTATTGATGAACATGAAGTGTTTAAATGTATTCTGAGCTTAAAGACATGCGATGGACAGAAGAACCTGTTAAACTTGAAGAACTGTAGTAGAGTATTCTGTATAGCTGATACATGTTCTATTGTACCTTATACCTTTCCAAATAATGTATTACATGTTTTTACTGCACCCTTGAAGGGCATAGAAAAGGCTTATCTCCAAGCTCCAGAAGTGTACGGTCTATAGTAAAGGAAGAAATCGTTTTGAGGATTAAGACTCTCTCGTATGATAACTTGTTTAGATCTACAAACAGCGTGGTCATACCCCAAGGGGGATTTGCATTACATAGCAATGAAACGTGGTACTGAGATCGTGCATATAACATCTTTAATGTGATAGTTTATTATACTATCAAAGGGTGGAACTGTCAAAGTCGTATAATTGGATGAACGAAAGTATATTGGTTAATATTGTTTTGCCGTGCGATTGCGATTCGTACGCCACGTAACACAAATCCGTACGCCACCTAACACAGCGCGTGGTGCGATCGCACGGTAAAATACCCACGCACACACTCGCATGACAACATTTAGTTATTTATGCAATTCATATTCATATTGGATCCATTACACAGCAATTTATGAGCAGACAGTATTTGGTTTATTATTAGTTTATATATTATGATTATATGTACACTTTAGTGTTATCTAAGGTTCAGGTTATGGGAAATGTTTCATGTCTGATATCATACTAATCCCCTATTCATCAGCAGCTGTCCGGTTCCATCGCGGAAGAGATCGCATATTTCATACTCTAGTTATTGATGTTAGGGAATAAATAGCCAGAGTGATATCAGAATGTGAAATGCTAATGAATTCATTGTAACTGGAGCACATCCCCTGGAGAGACGACCCCCACCTTTGGATTCCTTAGATTGAATCAGCCTATGACCTGTTTACCCTGGAACCACCCTTGGACCTATAGAAGCAAACTACGTCATCTCTATTGTTCACTCTATAACACTGACTGCATATATATCATAGCTGCACCCCCACCAGCCTCAGACTTCACTGATCACAGTATTCAAAGGTGAATCACTGTCCAGGGGTGCCCGTGGTTAGCGTAGCGAAGCACAGCGGTATGTATGTATCTTTTGGTATAGTATCTTCATGTATTGAACTGTTAACTTTTTACATCTGCTAAAATAAATCACTTTGTGCGTTAGAAACACAATACAATCGCTTGGGCAATGCTTATTTGAAAACGATAGAATTACTTTAATACTACATATCACGCTATGATGTATTTCTTGTTTGTTTGATTTCACATATACATTATATGCTTTGGAGGAGGCTTTAAGAACATCTGACATCGAGGACACTTGGGGCTTCTGTGTTGAATAATTTCATCAAGGTGTGTGCATTGCATTTTTATTGTGACATTATTTATCACATGTAATTTTTTTCCTATTTGTATGTTTTGGAGGAGATTTTAAGAACTATTGATGTTAAGGACACTTAGGGGTATATTTACTAAACTGTGTATTTAATTCAAGCTGTCATTTTGTAGAGTGCACTAAATAAATAACTAGAATCTGATTGGTTGCTATAGGCAACATCTCCACTTTTTCAAACCCGCAGTTTAGTAAATATACCCCTTAGGATTTATTTGCAGAATCACTTTATTTAGGTGTTTATACTACATCTCTTTTGCATTTTTTTTATCACATGGAGAATTTTCTGTGTGAATATTACTTACTTATTTAATTTATTAGTACTCACAGGAGGATTTTTTGATAGCGCCATCTCTGTTTTCTACATCTTTGAATATTTTTTAAAATACACATGTCCAAATTTCATATTGAACTAGAAGCAGATCTGAAGCAACGTCTCTTGTTGAAAACAGGTCTATATACACTGCACGATATGTCCAATACATATATGGAATATAAAAACCCTAGCAGAATGCACATAAAAAAAGTATTCACTGATTGTCCCCTGGTAATAATATAGTGCTTCATTCATTAAGGAACTTAAGCAAGAATGTGAGTAAGTTTTCTTACTTAAGTTTTCTGGACAAAACCATGTTGCAATGCAAGGGATGTAAATTAGTCTATTATTTTGCACATAAGTTAAATACTGGCTGTTTTTTCATGTAGCACACAAATATCAACTTTACATTTCAGTGTACAAATAAGCTATCAAGTATTTGTGTGCTCCATAAAAAAAACAGTATTTTCCTTATGTGCAAAATAATAAACTAATGTACACCCCTTGCATTGTAACATGGCTTTGTCCAGAAAACTTAAGTAAGAAAACTTACTCAAATTGTTGCCTAAGATCCTTAATGAATCAGGCCCATATTCATTACTAAAAAAAAAATATTAAAAAAAAGTCTTACTAATTGCCAATGTAAGTTATAAAGCTATAACCTGAAATATTGAAAAATAGTACTTGCAAGAGTATTTATACAGAAATACCTCTTCAGTATTTAATATGTATGTTTTATTGTACATTTACATATGGAAACCAGTTAACTAAACACATCTGAGTGACAGATCAGCAGCACAAAAAAAATATGCATTGTACATGTTAAATTGTTGTACTAAGCTAAAAAAACAGACTGTCCAACTTTTGAGGTTTACTTAACAAATGCATATTATTATAACCTAGCTGTAATTATAGTGCAATGCCCTTCATGTAAGCGTAATTTCTTCCAGATCATTTTATCCCCTAATGGGTGGAGCAAGTAATCTTCATTAAAGAAAATATCAGACTAGTGATGCATGTTAAAAGCACATAGCAAATTTTTTACCAGCATTTACATCTCAAATAAATTCTTAACTTATACCAGAAAGCTGAATTGTTGACTAAGCATTTTATTGAGTCCAAATGATAAGAATCAAATAAAAATAGAATTTTGTGGTAGTACTGCATTGGTTTAATGGGTGTGACTCTCAATTTTACTTATGCTGCACATCTGATCTGCGTGAAGTGTGTGCATGTATATATATATATATATATATATCTGTGTGTGTGTGTGTAACACATATAGACCCATTAGTTTATTTTTACTCTCCATGCGCTGTGCCTCTGTGGAGGTGTCTCCGGAGACCCCCGCCGGCGCTGTGTCCCTGGAGGGACAGAAGATGCTTCTGGAGCTGGTGCCCGTGAAGAGGGCGAAGATGTCCGCCAGCGCTGTGCCCCTGGAGGGGCTGAAGAGGTCCCTGATGGTGCCCAGCAGGAAGAAAGAAGAGGAGAAGTACTCACCCGTCCAGCGATCCAGCGATGAGTATCGTGGCTTCTTTCCTGCAGGTCCTGTGCGCGGGGGAAGGATGAGCCAATCAGGGCTCATCTTCCCCTACTGGCCAATCAGCGGCCGGATACGCGAGCCAATCGCGGCTTGCGCCTGGCCATTCAAAAGATTGGCGCCGACGCGAGCCAATCAGCGCTCGCGCTGGCTAATGACATCACGCCGGTGACTATATAAGTCGCCGGGTGGCGCCATTTTGTCAGAAAGAGTCCGGCGGCGGAGCGAGAAGGACGTCGTGGGACATCCAAAGAGGAAGAAGACTGGAAGCGGCGGAGATCGTCGGCGGGGAGCCCTTGTAAGGGCTGAGAGCGCCCCCGCCCCAGCAGCAACAGGAGATCCAGCGCCGAAGAGGAGAAGAGGCGCCGCCGGCTGGAGGGTCTGGAAGACCCGGAGAAGGAAGAAGACGGCGTGGAAAGCTGAGATTTCTGCGCAGAGCAGGTAAGTTGATTCAGCGTTAAATTCGGGCACTAGGCCGGGGGCCACAGTTGGGCACAAGGCCCGTGGGACAGAGTAAATTAGGGGCACAAGGCCCAGGGACTTGGGCACTAGGCCCCTATGAGTTAGTGGGCCAGTAGGCCACAGCGTTGTTAAAAGGGCACAAGGCCCTGCTTGTTAGTGAGACAGGGGGCGTGAGAGCCCCAGGTACAAGGGCACAAGGCCCTTAGGCAGTTAGTGGCCATAGGAAGGCCATAGGGGCTGGTAGCCCGTAAGCTATAAAGGGCACAAGGCCCTAGTAGGTAGCTAGGGAGGCCACAGGCCTCAGTAGGCAGGGGCTAGGACCCCTAGGTAGCAGGGCACAAGGCCCTAGTTAGTGGGCTCAGAGCCCTGAGTTAGAGAGGGGGCGAAGGCCCATTAATCAGAGCACAAGGCTCTGTTTGTAGCTGGGCAGAGGCCCGTGGTGTGAAGGGCAGAAGGCCCTGGTGGTGGTGAGGTAGAGGCGGGGGAGCCTCGTGAGTGTAGGCGCGGTCCTGTGTGAGGTGAGCACACGTAGTTAGGAGGTACAGTAGAGCAGAGGCTCCTGTGGTGCTGTAGCAACCTGCTGGTTGGCTAACAGCGGTGTGCTCTGGTAAGTAGCCTACAAAGTACTGTATATTGTATTCTGTCTGTGAGGCGGGTATTGTTGAATTACAGTATTTTGGGTGTGCTGTGTAATTGTGTCCAGGGGCAAGACGTCAGGCCCCCATTAATGGTAGGCTCTTTGTCACGGGCACTAGGAGTCTTTACCCAGGGATCACCAGGTGATAGGCCTACCAGAGCAGTATAGGTGGTAATATGGTACTCTGGTAGCAGGGTGATCACGGAACAGGAAATAGCAGATGATGAGATGCTCAGGAAAGTCTATGACTAGCAGCACTGGCAATATGATGATAATAATACACGAGGAACTGTATGGACAAAGGACACGTGAAGGTAGTCAGTGGTCTGCGGTAGCAAGTTGTACCACTGCTATAGTGAGGAGGAATGTCCAACAGAAACGAGGAGGTGATGAGAGTCAGCGGTCTGCGGATAGCAAGTTGTACCGCTGTCAGAGTGAAGGAATGGAATCCAAGTGGAGGTATCCGGGGAGTCAGTGGTCTGCGTTAGCAAGTTGTACCACTGCTATGTGAGAGGATACTGGAACAGGTGAAACTGGAAACAGGGATCAGTGGTCTGCCACTAGCAAGTTGTACCACTGAATATATATGTGAGGAGGTGCACGGGGAGAGACTGCAACACAAGATATACACGGGCACCTTAACTTTGATCCACAGTAATATGCACAATATATATGTATATATGACTGAACAGCACTGCCAATATAGAAAGTCTCTTGAAGTAATCCAGCACGAGATAACACAGTCAATGATGGCAATAGACTCAGCGGATAGCAAACTCCAGAGGAGAACCAACACAGTCCAGCAAGGTATGCAATACACAGCACAGTCAATGAGAAGTATGCATACCGTGGTTCAGAAGCAGGCAGTCAGACAGGAGTGCAGAGATACCTGAACGGCAGGAGGCCGGCAGGATGCAAAGTCCCTGGATGGGTGAAGCGGTGGTCTAGTAGGTGCAGCGCACAGGTAGGTAGACCAGCAGGGAACACAGGAAAGCGTGGAGAGCGGATCAGCAGTAGATGGATGAGTAGCGCTGAGGAGTAGCAGCAGCGGGTCTCTGCGGAAACACGGAGGTAGCCAATAGCAACCAGCAGGTGCAGTAACGATGGGACTCGGGAGAGCAGAGTTGAACTGGAACTGTTGATCACGGAGAGTAGCGGATAACAATAGTGGCAGCAGTCTCAAGGAAACACGGGAGAGTTGACAAGAACTGAAGACTGAAGCGCACAGAGGCAGCGGATAGGAATCAGCCAAACAGTCACGATGAAACACCGACGGGTTGCAGGTTGAAGACTGTAGTGCACGGAGGCAGCGGATAGGAATCAGCTAACAGTCACGATGATGAAACACAGACGAGTTGCAGGTTGAAGACTGTAGTGCACGGAGGCAGCGGATAGGAATCAGCTAACAGTCACGATGATGAAACACAGACGAGTTGCAGGTTGAAGACTGTAGTGCACGGAGGCAGCGGATAGGAATAGCTAACAGTCCCAATAATACATGGTAGAGTTGAAGTGGTTAGAAGACTGTAGTGCACGGAGGCAGCGGATAGGAATCAGCTCACAGTCACGATGATACACAGAAGGGTAGCTGTGGTATGGGAACCACAGTAGTAGAAGTGGTTTGGAAACCACAGAGGTAGAAGTGGTTTGGAAACCACAGGGGTAGAAGTGGTTTGGAAACCACAGGAATCAGCTGGGCTGAATAAACGAGGAAACACAGGACACCTTCAGAGACTCATGGGGAATGAGACTCCAAGATCAGGCCACGTGGTGTTGACCACAGGTGCTTAATAAAGGGAGTGTTGCCTGATCTGCCAATTAAGTTAAAGGAACATACACTGAAGGTTTAGAAAGGGCTGCGGATGCGCAGTCCCTCAGGATGGAGGACGGCCACGGTTCCTAAATGTCCGGGAAGAAGCACTCACAGTCCGGTGAGTGACACTCTTGTTCCTGTGGTTTCCTGTGCTAACCCGTGCTGTGGGGACAAGTGTAGTTACCAGCATACACATAGTCAGGGGAGAACACACGTAGTTTTCCTGTCCCTTAGGTCCCCGGGGTCACACTGGTACCCAGAGGGGGTGGCTGAGTGAGTTGGTGGCAGTGCAGCACACCTTGAGGCAGTTCCAGGGGCGGCCGTGGTTCTGATTGAGGGTCCTCAAGGCCGGTTCCGTGCAGGTGGACCTGTGGTTCCGGACGTAGGGACACGTGTAAGATACCCGAGTACAGGCAGTCGGGCGGTTCAGTTTGATCGGCTGTTCCGTGCGGCAGTCGGCCCCCGGGTTAGTGTGCTGTTCCACTGAGCCTCAGCCGGGCTTAAAGAACCGGTCCTTAGGGTATGTGGGTGACGCTTCTTGGTACGACCTGGGTGAGGGGGTTAGGAACCGCCCTCCGGTTTAGTCCGTGAACACTGGCTGGTGTTCCCCGTAGTGTGTAAGTGAGCAGTTCCGTTAGTGCACCACACCTAGTTAGTCATAGTGGTTTGACTGAGTTGCGTTGCCGACCATTAGAACGTTGTTAGGGTCGGGTCGCTGTTGTAGTCAGTCCAGTTCTGTGGGTGCCATCTTGGTCTCACTGACAGTGCAGAGGGAGGCTGTGTGTCCTTGTCATCCGCAGGTGTCGGGAAGGTGCAGGAGAACCAGATCGGAAGTTGGAGTGTCCCGGTGAGTATTAAGCTCGATTCCCCCTTTCGGTTAGGCCCTCACCGGCAGGTGTGTGAGGTACTTGAGGCGGGATTAGTCCTCGGACTAGTCTTGGTCTTAAGTGCCTGTAGTCCCCTGCGTCTTGGCAAGAACAAAGTGAGGAGGCGGCAAGTGAGCTTGGACTGACCGTGTCCTCGTTCTTTGCCGTAGTCTCGGACAGCCCTTACCTGGTAGCCACGTCCGTAATCTCTGTCTCTATCTTAGAGGGACGTGATTGGAGGTGACAGGGGCTGTGGCTGCGGATCTGCTGGGATTGGATCGCAGCTGGGAAATCGGAAGCGGACTGGAGGTGACCATCGTTTTCAAGGTAAGTTCTTTTGTGTTGCGTCTGTCCCTGTCTTTCCCCGCAGGGGGCGTTACACCTCCACCTTGGTCTTCAGACAGTAAGCTCTTGGCGGGATAATGCCCTTGTTCAGTGACAGCAGAGGGAGATCAAGCAACCCTCCACCCCCTTACTATCAACCCCAGGCTCGAATGCAGAAAACACACACCACTCTGTAGCTAGCTTTAGAAGCCACCACATGTTTATTTCTAGAGTGGTTCCCCATGCTAGTTTCTTTTTTAGCAAGATTGCATAACCAGTGCACATTTAAAACAGTATATAAGTTCAAAGGTAAACTGAACAACAGATTAACCTTTAGATTATCATATAATAACACACAGTAATTAATATCCTAAAGACTAGCTTCAGAGGTACCTCTGCATCTTAACATTATTCTAGTGAACAGTTCACACTAAACAGGGACATGTAAAAATAAGGCAGTTGGAACCAATATAACTTTCACATATAAATATGACTGTCCAATATATAACAATATGCAGCACACATCATAAAGTGAATTTGGTATTCATCTCTATAGGCTCACTTTGTTATTTTTCAGTAATACAATATGAGTTCTCAGTAGAAATAAAATGGTACTCCTATGGTAGAGATCCCTCCAGCAAGCAATAATAAAATAGTAATATTCACAGATTTCTCCAATGCTTGTCACATGCAGCATAACTCCAGCCTCTCTTGAGTGGTTTTCATAACAATTCTAAATTCTTCTAACTAATTTCCTATATGACTCAGTCCATAAGTTTGGCTAACTATCCCTAAAGTTACCCTTTAAAATGTAACTCAGTCCCGGAACAAGTTTATATATCATTATTATCTTCAGGACTTCCCACTTGGTCCCTGACTAACTAAACTAATATGCAAATTTGGCTCAGTCTTTCTAGTAAAATAGGAAGTAGGGATGTGAACCGGCGACTTTTGAGGTCTCGTGTTTTGTGTTTTGGACCCGGATTTTCTCGATGTTTTGGGTTCGGATTTGTTTTGCAAAACACCTGCCGAAACATTTTGGTTCGGATTTAAGGTTTTGGATTCGGATTTTTTTTGAAAAAAAACTAAAAAGTGTAAAAATCAAGTTTTTGGGCTTATTTTCACTCCTACGCTATTATTAACCTCAATAACATTCAATAACAATAATTTCCACTAATTTAAAGGCTATTCTGAACACCTAACACCTCACAATAATTTTTTTTTTTTTTAGTACAAAACGTTGCAACGAGGTATCTTTCTGGACTGCGTAGAGGAGTGTTCCCCACAATACAATTAAAAACCCATCAACTGGTCTGAATTACACCCAAAAATAGTATCTAGACTGCGTAGAGGACTGGCTACTGGCCACCACAATATAATATATAGAAAACCTTCAACAGGTGAGAATTACACCCAAAAATAGTATCTGGACTGCGTAGAGTAGTGGGCACTGGGCACCACAATAAAATATATAGAAAACCTTCAACAGGTCTGAATTACACCCAAAATTAGTATCTGGACTGCGTAGAGTAGTGGGCACTGGGCACCACAATAAAAAATATATAGAAAACCTTCAACAGGTCTGAATTACACCCAAAAATAGTATCTGGACTGCGTAGAGTTGTGGGCACTGGCCACCACAATAAAATATATAAAAAACCTTCAACAGGTCTGCATTACACTGCACATACGGCTGCTCTAACATCCTCTCCATCATATACATGTTGGAGTTCCAGCGTGTGAAAACCTCTTGTTTTTGATAATTTCAGTGCATTTTGAATATTTTTCAATTTGCCCCACAACACTGAATGTACTTTATCTATGATACGCATCTATCTATCTTGACTGCGTAGTGTGGTGGCCGCGGTACACAATTTGGTACCGAGGCCACAATATAATTAAAAAACCCTCCACGGGTCAGAATTCCACCAAAAAAGGGTATGGACTGCGTAGTGTGGTGTGCCTGGAACACAATTTTTTACAGCGCCAACAATATAATTAAAAAATTGGGCATCAACTGTCACCTTTGTTTAATATCTGATACACCTAAATATGGACTGCACAGAAGAGTGGCCCCGGTAGTAAATTTGGTGCCGAGGCCACAATACCTCCTCCAACTTCCAAGTGTAGTGTTTATAAAGACAGACAGCGTCGAAGTGTTATTAGTTGACTTTCTTAACCCTAAAATTGTCCCTGTTGCAAATATTCGTGCAATGGACAGTTACTTTTTCATTGAAAGACTCAAGCTTTCAAGTGTAGTGTTTATAAAATATAAACAACAATACAGTAGTTTTAGAGCACGTCAATACCTCTTGTTTTAAATTATGACAGGGCATTTTACTTTTGGTTTAATTTCTTGAATTTGTTTAAATTTGGTTTTACTTTTTGAACATGGCAAACGACTGTTGATTGGTCATATAATGCACAAAAAAAAGTTCCAAGATGGAAATGTCCTTGGGCCCTCACACCCACCCTTATGTTGTTGAAATAGGACATGCACACTTTAACAAACCAATCATTTCAGCGACAGGGCCTACCAAACAACTTTGGCTGAAATGATTGGTTTGTTTGGGCCCCCACACCAAAAAAGCTATTCATCTCTCCCTGTACAGACTAAACAGGCTCTACTGAGGCAAGATGTCGTCCTCATCCTCAACCTCTGATTCCTCTCCCCCTACAGTGTGTACTTCCTCCTCATCACACATTATCAATTCGTCCCCGCTGGACTCCACAACCACAGGTCCCTCTGTACTACCTGGAGGGCAGTGCTGTACTTCATTGAGGAATTGATTATTCATTTTTATAAACATCATTTTTTCAACGTTATGAGGAAGCAACCTCCTTCGCCGCTCACTGACCAGGTTCCCCGCTGCACTAAAAACTCTTTCCGAGTACACACTGGAGGGGGGACAACTCAGATAAAATAGAGCCAGTTTGTACAGGGGTTTCCAAACTGCCTTTTTTTCCTGCCAGTAACAATATGGACTGTCTGACATGTCTACTTGGATGGTGTCAGCAAAGTAATCATCCACAATTTTTTCTATTGTGACAGCATCCAATGCAGCGAGAGTAGACATGTCTGCAATGGTTGGCAGGTCCTTCAGTCCAGACCAGATGTTATCAGCATCCCCGCCAGCGCCTCTTTTGGGAAAACTGAGCTTTTTCCTCGCAGCCATAGATGTGGAAGAAAATGAGGGTTGAGCTGTTGGCATGTCACGGTCCTCTTCAGAGGACAATCTCCTGACCAGCAGGTCTTTGCACCGCTGTAGACTTGTGTCCGCCGGAAACAGAGACACAACATACGCTTTAAACCGAGGATCGAGCACGGTGGCCAGAATGTATTCCTCTGACTTTAAAAGAGTGACCACCCTCAGATCCTGGCAAAGCGTACGAAGGGCTACATCCACAAGAGCTAAATGCTTGGTGTAATCGCAATGGCTTACCAGCTTCTCCCTCCCTTTCTCCAGCTGCTTCTGCAACAGCCTGATCAGGGGAATGACCTGACTCAAGCTGGCAGTGTCGGAACTGACTTCTCGTGTGGCAAGTTCAAATGGCTGCAGAACCTTGCACAACACGGAAATCAGTCTCCACTGCGCTTGACTGAGGCGCATCCCCACTTCTTTGCCTATGTCGTAGGTGGCTGTGTAGGCCTGAATGGCCTTTTGCTGCTCCTCCATCCTCTGCAGTATATAGAGGATGGAGTTCCAGCGCATCACAACCTCTTGTTTGAGGTGATGGCAGGGCAGGTTCATGCTTTTTTGATGTGCCTCTAGTCTGCGGTAGGCACTGGCTGAATGCCGAAAGTGTCCAGCAATTTTGCGCGCCACCGCAAGCATCTCCTGCACACCCCTGTCACTCAGGAGGTAATGCTGCACCACCAAATTAATGGTGTGGGCAAAACATGGCACGTGCTGGAAATTGCCCATATTTAATGCCCGCACAATGTTTCTGGCATTGTCTGACACCACAAATCCCCATGAGAGTCTAAGTGGGGTAAGCCACTGGGAGATAATTTCCCTCAGTTTCTCTAATATGTTGTCAGCGTTGTGCCTCTTATTAAAGACTGTAATACACAATGTTGCCTGCCTTTGCACGAGCAGCCATTTTGTAGATGCTGCTACTGATGCAGCTGTTGCTGTTGCTGCGGAAGGGGATGCATCTACCCAGTGGGCTCTCACAGTCATATAGTCCTTTGTTTGCCCAGAACCACTTGTCCACATGTCCGTGGTTAAGTGGACAGTGGGTACAACCGCATTTTTTAGAGCACTGAGGACACTTGATCGTACTTCTCTGTACATTTTTGGTATCGCCTGCCTAGTGAAGTGGAATCTCGACGGGATTTGGTACCGGGGACACAATACCTCCATCAACCCTCTAAATCCCACTCCACTGATGGCGGACACAGGTGCACGTCTAACACCAACATTGCAGTTACAGCCGCAGTTATACGCTTTGCAATAGGGTGACTACTATCGTATTTTGTGGTCATGGCAAACGACTGTTGGACTGTCAATTGTTTTGAGAAAGACTTAGCGGTCTTACGACTTCCCCTCTGGGAAGATGACCGACTAACAGCAGCAACAGCAGCAGTGGCAGTAGTAGGCGTACCGCTGCAGGATTCCTCGGATGAATCCCGTATTGAGGAGGACTCAGTCTGGCTGCTGACTTGGGCTGCAGGACTGAATCTGATGGAGATTGTGGAGGAAGTTGACGAGGAGGGTGTTGCTAGTGTGTATCCAACTGGAACACGGGATTTAGGTGTCCCTGTACCGATGAGGGTCCTAGCCCCAGTTCCTGAACTAACCACTGAACTATGAAGGTTATTCAGGTGACGTATAAGGGAGGATGTTCCTAGGTGGGCAAGATCCTTACCCCTGCTTATTTGAGCTTTACATAAGCTACATATGGCCATACATTTGTTGTCTGGATTTGGATAAAAATAACTCCAGACCGAAGAGGTGCATTTTTTGGTCTTCTGACCAGGCATGACGATGGGCTTTTTCATCCTATGGACATCAGCTGTTTCCCCCCCTGGTGCCTCATTTACAATAACCACATCACCATCCTCATCATCAAGTTCCTCCACAGCGCCAGCTACATCATCAATGGGCTCCTCCCGAGCCACCTCTTCCCGTACAGTGATGGGAAGGTCAGGCTTGACAACCACCAACACCCTTGGACTCGCCTTGAGGATTTGTGATAATTTCTCTTTAGAAGGCAGAGCTGTTTGCTGTTTTGTTGCTGACAGCATAACTCTCTTTAATTTTTTGTAGGGGGGGAGGAGGAGGAGGGATAAGATCCGTGGGTGAAGCTGAACCACTAGTCATGAACACGGGCCAGGGCCTAAGCCGTTCCTTGCCACTCCGTGTCGTAAATGGCATATTGGCAACTTTACGTTTTTCCTCAGATGATTTAAAGTTTCTCTTTTTGCTACTTTTTCTTAACTTGGGCTTTTTGGATTTTACATGCCCGGTACTACGAGATTGGGCACCGGGCTTGGAAGACGACGTTGATGGCATTTCATCGTCTATGTCATGACTAGTGGCAGCAGCTTCAGCATTAGGAGGAAGTGGGTCTTGATCTTTACCTACTTTATCCTCCAAATTTTTGGTCTCCATTATATGTAGCACAAGATACTGCAGAATGTGTGAACTTGGTAATATTGCAGTACCAATGGACTTATACTGCTGGATTGGTTTTGCAAATTTGGTTATAATTACTTTTTTTTTAAAAAAAATTATTTTATTTTTTTTATAACTTTTTTTTTATTTTTTAAAAACTTGGGAATAATGGGGAAATAACTATGCCCTTAGAAGCACAGAGCACAGGACACAGCACCACTGGACTGAACAGGACACAGCACAGGACCCAGCAGCACTACGGAACTCAGCAGGACAGAGCACAGGACACAGCACCACTGGACTGATACTGCAGAATGTGTGAACTTTGTAATATTGCAATACCACTGGACTTTTACTGCTGAATGTGTGAACTTGGTAATATTGCAGTACCAATGGGCTTATACTGCAGGATTGGTTGTGCAAATTTTGTGGTAATTAAAAAAAAAGAAATTAGTTTTTGGTATTTTTTTAAATAACTTTTTTTTATTTTTTTAAACACAGGGGAATATTGGGGAAATAACTATGCCCTTAGAAGCACAGAGCACAGGACACAGCACCACTGGACTGAACAGGACACAGCACAGGACCCAGCAGCACCACTTACCTCAGAAGGACAGAGCACAGGACACAGCACAGCACAGCACAGCACTGAACTGAACAGCACGAGATATAGCAGGACAGAGGACCACCTAACACACCCTCCCTCTACCCTGATCAATGCCCGAGTGAAGATGGCGGCGACTAGCGGGGAATTTATAGGATCCGAGTATCACGAGATCAGACAACGGGATTATGAGTCAGAGCCTCAGTTTCAGATTTGAATTTGGCGCCAATACCCGGATCTGTCTCGGATCCGTCTCGGATCCGACTCGGATCGGCAACGTTCGGGTGGGCTCGGATTTCATAAATCCGAGTGCGCTCATCTCTAATAGGAAGTATAATAAAACTAAAGGGTACTTATCAATATATACTGCTTCCGGTCCAGTTTCAGGCAATCTCTTCAGGATCAGGATACAGGTATTTAAAGTGGTGTGAAAGATGTCTTATCTCTTGCTTGTCAGCTTTAATAATGTACTTTGTCTTGCTTCTGGCAATCTGATTTCTTTTTCCCACTCTGTTATTACCACTCCTCTTTCTCACATGGAAATCTCTACTGTTTTTCACCTCTTCTCCTCTTCTTCCTCTGTGTTTAAATTTTAGACTGCTGCTGTATATGTCACTCTGTTCAGTCTCCTCTTGTCTCTCACTTCTTCATTCCAACTTCCCACTTCTGCTTCCTGTCCTTTCTCTTTTTTGTCACTTTCTTCTTCTCCTTCTCACTTCCAGCCTTCTTTTTCTCTGGATCTCTCTTTCCAGAACAACCGCTACACATCAACTGCCATTTTCCAGTCAGTCCTCTCTCCTAACTGTCACTTTTCCCTCGCTCCCTTGGTTTCAGTGATGTCACTGACTGTGAGCAGAACTTTATCAATCCCTTACATTAGTGCACATGTGCAGGCCATCATGTCCGCTGGCACTACATATATATATATATATGTAGTGGCACTGACACATTTCTGGATGTGCACACACGGCAGACATCAGCCACAAACATCTTTTGATACTCAAATTCTTAAATAAGATTCATGTTTGCATGTTGTGCAAGTTGCAAGGTGCACATTTTGCACCCATCTTGTATAGATGAAGCATTTTGATTTTGTAAGTATCCTTTTTAAAGATGGATGGAAGATACATGGAAACCAAAATACCAACACATCTTTAAATGTAGAGCTAAATTGTGTCTCCACACCAATACTCGGGCAAACACAGGATTTCTAATTTGGGTTTCCAAATGCTCAATTTCTTAACAATGCAAAAAAAACAAAACTTTTGGAGTAAGATTATTCCTCCAAATAATTTAAGGGGTATTTCTATAGAATAGAAAATAACATGATACCAGTAACTCAGAGGTGGTCTAAACTTACCCTTATCACATTGTGGCGGAGGAACGCAGTCTTCTGACATATACCCTAATCAAAAGCATCACATTGCTTTTTCTCATCTTATTCTGTAAAATATTTTGGATATCTACTCATGTTAATAAATATATGCAAAAAATAGTGTTTATATACACACATCACTCCTTTTAAGGGAACATAGAAGCACTCTCCAAATTTGATAAGCATGTATAACATGAATTTAGAAGCTTTTAAATCCACACTGAACTATTAATAAATTTGTCTGCTTTAATAAAAATGGAAAGTAACCGTAATCAGTTGAAAATTGGGTTCCCCCAGCAATAGGTGAATTGCCAATGTTACAGATAAATGATAGTGACAGCCTCATGCAAAGTTGCATATACATTCAGATTACATTTATAGTAAAGTCTTTATCAACTTGCTGACTTCTGGTTGGCAAAGTATTCTGGTACTTGTAGTCCCACAGTAGACTGTCAGTACTTGCAAATATGTCTAAAGTCATTGCTCCATAGCAGCTGGAGAACCACAGTCTGACTATTTTGGCATCTAATGGGTTTGTGGCTTATAGGTTATGTGGTTATATGTGTATTGCAGCTGCACACAAAGGGCCTGGTTCATTAGGGCATGTATTCTGAGCACATAACGCTCTCAGTATTAAGTGCACAGATTTAGGCTTTGTGTGCGCATGAATCCATCAAGGCACGGATCTAGAACTACAAGCACAAGCATATCCATGGTAGCCAGGGTATGCTGGCACTCGGAGAACCACAAGTGCCAGCATGTCCTGAAACCCAGGGCCCGCTGAGCTATGTAGTTCCACAATTTTTTTCTAAATAAACCACTGAATGCTCTTTTAAACCATATTACTTTAATAAAAATAATAAAGCCCATACAATATACCACACACCTGGTTAAAACCAGATATATTTATTAAAAATATTAAATTCCCATATACTTACCATCTGATGTCTTCATCTGTAAATGATCCAATCTTGTAAGCTTTTTATCCAATAATGCTTTTTGAAACCAACCATAAAAAAAAAATCCATAATATTTCACAGGTCCTATTGGTGTCCAAAAAAATAACATCCAAGGTCCTGGAGTAGCCCAAAAAAATAAATCCCCAGAAAATATTCCAAATGTGCTTCAAAATAATCTTCTTTTCTTTAGCCTAAAAGACTAAAAATAATCGAATTGATCTGGCTTTGGAAAATAAAAAACGATTAGAAATGACCACACTAAATGATCTTCTATGGGAGATCAATCACTGCATGTCACGTGATATTACTTATTCAGGGGCGCAGAATCTAACAGGTAGGTGGTGTTCACCAGGGACCACCGCAAGCGGGTACGGACTTTTCTGCCCCTATCCTGCAGGTCGCGGTCCCCTAAATGAGTGTTGGGCAGAGTAGTAGGCGGAGCCTGACACGGAGGAAAGAGGACGGCAACTCAGAGGCGTACTGGAGAAATAGCACTAAAGCTGACCCTAGTAGTGAAGAGCAGCAGCAGGAGAGTGTCTGGGACAGCGGCAGTTCAATAATAGAATGATGGCTGAAGCGATGATGGCGAGTTCAGAGCAATAGCAGGAGAGTTATTGGTACTGCGGCAGTTCAGAGGGCAGTAACAGAATAGAACTATAGCTGATCCGTAGGTGGTAACTCAGAGCACAGCAGTTGAGTCGCTGGTACATCGGTAGTTCAATGAAGGCAATAGAGCAGTGGAACTATAGCTGAACTGAAGATGGTAACTCAGCACAACAGCTGGCGAGTCAGTGGTACAGCGGCAGTTCAACAGAGGCAGTAGTGGAGTAGAACTTAGCTGACCCGAAGATGGTAACTCAGAGCAACAGCAGGTGAGTCACTGGTACAGTGGCAGTTCAAATAGAGGCAGTAGTGAAGTGGA